>NC_042957.1:10006623-10309934 GCF_901001165.1 Salmo trutta | reverse complement strand
CCACACACAACACACAATATATATATATATATATATATATACACACACACACACACACACACACACACACACACACACACATATATATACATACACACACATACATAGACACCTCAGCGATACACTCTAAAAGATAAAGGTGCTATCTAGAACCTTAAACGGTTCTTCGACTGTCCCCATAGTAGAACCCTTTGAAGTAACCTTTTTGGTTCCAGGGAGAACCCTTTTGGTTCCAGGGGAGAACCCTTTTGGTTCCAGGGAGAACCCTTTTGGTTCCAGGGAGAACTCTTTTGGTTTCCATGTAAAACCCTTTCCACAGAGGATTCTGCATGAAACCCAAAATAGTTCTACCTGGAACCAAAAGAGTTATACCTGGAACCAAAAGGGTTCTCCCTGGAACCAAAAGGGTTCTCCCCTGGAACCAAAAGGGTTCTCCCCTGGAACCAAAAGGGTATCTCCCTGGAACCAAAAGGGTTCTCCCTGGAACCAAAAGGGTATCTCCCTGGAACCAAATGGGTATCTCCCTGGAACCAATAGGGTTCTCCCTGGAACCAATAGGGTTCTCCCTGGAACCAAAAGGGTTCTCCCTGGAACCAAAAGGGTATCTCCCTGGAACCAAAAGGGTATCTCCCTGGAACCAAAAGGGTATCTCCCTGGAACCAAAAGGGTTCTCCCTGGAACCAAAATAGTTCTACCTGGAACCCAAAAGGGTTCTACCTGGAACAAAACGGGTTCTATCTGGAACCAAAAAGGTTTCTTCAGTGTAGAGGTGAACACACTGTACACACACTGTACACACTGTACACACACTGTACACACACTGTACACACACATACTGTATACACACACACACACACACACTGTACAAACACTGTACACACACATACTGTATACACACACACACACACTGTACAAACACACACTGTACACACACATACTGTATATTCACACACACACACACTGTACAAACACTGTACACACACATACTGTATACACACACACACACACTGTACAAACACACACTGTACACACACATACTGTATACACACACACAAACACACTGTACAAACACACACTGTACACAGAAGTAGAGAGGTGAGGTTAACTAAAGACAGTAACACATAAATATACAGTGGTCTGCATTGTAGTGGTCAGACTGCAACACATTACTGTTTACATCACCTTACTGAACACTTCAACTATAGATGTGTGAGACAACGAGAGACAGAGAGAAAGTGTGTGTGTCTGTGTGTGTGTGTCTGCGTGTGCGTCTGCGTGTGTGTGTGTGCGTCTGCGTGTGTGTCTGCGTGTGTCTGCGTGTGTCTGTGTGTGTCTGGGTGTGTGCGTGTGTGTGTGCGTCTGCATGTGCGTCTGCGTGTGTGCGTGTGCGTCTGCGTGTTCGTGTTTGTCTGTGTGTGTGTGTGTGTGTGTGTGCGTCTGCGTGTTCGTGTGTGTCTGTGTCTGTGTGTGTCTGCGTGTGTGTGTGTGTCTGTGTGTGTGTGTGCGTGCGTGTGTGTGTGTGTGTGTGTGTGTTTCAGTAGGATGTCAGTAGCACGGGACAGACCTATAGCACCTTGTCAGGCTCAACCACCACACTGACAAAATGAACTATAGATGACAGGGTTAAACTGTTACTGTCCAGAGTCACTCACCACTCTGGCTCTGGCTTAGTGTCACACACACCCTGAATATCGAGTTAGAGTGCCGCACACACACACACAGAAGCACCCACACACACACACACACACACATACATTCAGAGTCCAAGCGTGCACACACACACACACACACACACACACACACACACACACACACACACACACACACACACACACACATACATTCAGAGGAGTTCAAAGAAGAACACACACTGGTGCTGGAGCATGACTAGCCTCAGGGCTTCCTTGGAACTAGCCTCAGGGCTTCCTTGGCACTAGCCTCAGGGCTTCCTTGGCACTAGCCTCAGGGCTTCCTTGGCACTAGCCTCAGGGCTTCCTTGGCACTAGCCTCAGGGCTACCTTGGCACTAGCCTCAGGGCTTCCTTGGAACTAGCCTCAAGGCTTCCTTGGCACTAGCCTCAGGGCTTCCTTGGCACTAGCCTAAGGGCTTCCTTGGCACTAGCCTCAGGGCTTCCTTGGCACTAGCCTCAAGGCTTCCTTGGCACTAGCCTCAGGGCTTCCTTGGCACTAGCCTCAGGGCTTCCTTGGCACTAGCCTCAAGGCTTCCTTGGCACTAGCCTCAGGGCTTCCTTGGCACTAGCCTCAGGGCTTCCTTGGCACTAGCCTCAAGGCTTCCTTGGCACTAGCCTCAGGGCTTCCTTGGCACTAGCCTCAAGGCTTCCTTGGCACTAGCCTCATGGCTTCCTTGGCACTAGCCTCAAGGCTTCCTTGGCACTAGCCTCAGGGCTTCCTTGGCACTAGCCTCAAGGCTTCCTTGGCACTAGCCTCAGGGCTTCCTTGGCACTAGCCTCAAGGCTTCCTTGGCACTAGCCTCAGGGCTTCCTTGGCACTAGCCTCAAGGCTTCCTTGGCACTAGCCTCATGGCTTCCTTGGCACTAGCCTCAGGGCTTCCTTGGCACTAGCCTCAGTGCTTCCTTGGCACTAGCCTCAGTGCTTCCTTGGCACTAGCCTCAGGGCCTTTGTCAGAGCATCTTAGGGCCGTGGTCTCCCCCTGGCTGTGTCACATTATTCTGGAGGTGGATACACAGGGCTTGGACAGGGCCAGGGTGAGGGCTTGGACAGAGCCAGGGGGAGAGCTTGGACAGGGCCAGGGTGAGGGCTTGGACAGGGCCAGGGGGAGGGCTTGGACAGGGCCAGGGGGAGGGCTTGGACAGGGCCAGGGGGAGGGCTTGGACAGGGCCAGGGGGAGGGCTTGGACAGGGCCAGGGGTAGGGCTTGGACAGGGCCAGGGTGAGGGCTTGGACAGGGCCAGGGGGAGGGCTTGGACAGGGCCAGGGGGAGGGCTTGGACAGGGCCAGGGGGAGGGCTTGGACAGGGCCAGGGTGAGGGCTTGGACAGGGCCAGGGTGAGGGCTTGGACAGGGCCAGGGTGAGGGCTTGGACAGGGCCAGGGTGAGGGCTTGGACAGGGCCAGGGTGAGGGCTTGGACAGGGCCAGGGGGAGGGCTTGGACAGGGCCAGGGAGAGGGCTTGGACAGGGCCAGGGTGAGGGCTTGGACAGGGCCAGGGTGAGGGCTTGGACAGGGCCAGGGGGAGGGCTTGGACAGGGCCAGGGTGAGGGCTTGGACAGGGCCAGGGGGAGGGCTTGGACACACTCCTGATTCAGCTCTGTCTCAGTCATGACTAATAGAACAGCCATGGTGGTCTCTCTCTCTGTGTCTTCTATTTTTACCCTGTATAGCGATGTTTCATTTTGTTTTGAGAGAGTCTGTTTCATGATGGGGTGTGAGAATGGAAGTATGAAGGGGTGGAAGTGTTGGATTAAATATTTAGACAGGAAACAGATGGAACAGCTCCCCTACTGTTGGGGACAGGGGTTTGTGTTGGAGTTGGGGAGGGTGTGTGTGTGTAAATCACACCCTCACACTATTTATAGACTATTAGCAGCTCATGGTATTTTAGTGCAGCGCTTTCTTCTTCCGCCCACTCTCTCTTTCTGTCTTTCGCTCTGTCAATCATTCTCTCTCTCTCTGCAGACTAACCGGCAGTCTAACCGGCAGTCTAACCGGCAGTTTTTTATGATTCTTATACAGATACAGATATTTCCAACATTTCTACTTTTAGATTGTTACATGTGGGAAGAGGGACAAGAGCGAGTGCGGGTGCGTGTGCGTGCGTGTGCGTGCGTGTGTGTGCGTGCGTGTGTGTGTGTGTGTGTGTGCGTGCGTGCGTGCGCGTGCGTGTGTGTGTGTGTGTGCGCGCGTGCAGTTCTGGTCAGGTGATGAGTCACAGAGATCCTGATGAGAGGTGTTACTCTCTCACTAACACACACACCTCCGGCACATGTCTCTCTGTATCTACATCTGAACCAGATGCTCTCCCTCCCTCCCTCTTTCTCCTCCCCTCCCTCTCTCTCCCTCTTTCTCCTCCCCTCCCTCTCTCTCCCTCCCTCCCTCTTTCTCCTCCCCTCCCTCTCTCTCCCTCCTCCCTCCCTCCCTCTTTCTCCTCCCCTCCCTCTCCCTCCCTCTCTCTCCCTCCCTCCCTCTTTCTTCTCCCCTCCCTCCCTCCCTCCCTCCCTCCCTCCCTCCCTCTCTCTCTCTCGTACATCTCCCTCCCTCCCTCCCTCCCTCTCGTACATCTCTCCATATCCCTCTTTCTCCTCCTCTCTCTCTCTCCCTCTTTCCCTCCCTCCCTCCCTCCCTCTCTCTCGTACATCTCTCTCCCTCCCTCTCACTCTCTCGTACATCTCACTCACTCACTCACTCCTCCCTCCCTCTCTCCCTCCCTCCCTCCCTCCCTCCCTCCCTCCCTCCCTTCCTTCCCCTCTCTCTCCCTCTCTCTCCCTCCCTCCCTCCCTCTCGTACATCTTTCTCCCGCCCCCTCTCTCTCTCCCTCTCTCTTGTACATCTCTTTCCCTCTTTCTCCCTCTCTCTCGTACATCTCTCTCCCTCCCCCTCCCTCTCTTGTACATCTCCCTCTCTTTTCCTCTCTCGCTCTCTCTCCCTGCTCTTCCTCTCTCTACGTTCTCCTTCTACCTTTTTCTCTCTTTCAATTCCTCTCTCTCTACCTCTACTCTCTCTCTCTACCTCTACTCTCTCTCTACCTCTACTCTCTCTCTCTACCTCTACTCTCTCTCTCTCTCTCTCTACCTCTACTCTACTCTCTCTCTCTTTCTCTCTCTCTCTCTCAACCTCTACTCTCTCTCTCTTTTCCTCTCTCTCTCCCTCCTTTCTCTCTTTCTCTCTATAGATGGGATGGGTCGAGTCCTTGCTCAGGAAGTTTATGCCAAAGACAACCTGCCCCCATTCCCTGCCTCTGTAAAGGATGGTTATGCTGTAAGAGGTCTGTACTGTGATGCAATGTACCACACTGTACACACACACAATGTACCACACTGTACACACACACAATGTACCACACTGTACACACACACAATGTACCACACTGTACACACACACAATGTACCACACTGTACACACACACAATGTACCACACTGTACACACACACAATGTACCACACTGTACACACACACAATGTACCACACTGTACACACACACAATGTACCACACTGTACACACACACAATGTACCACACTGTACACACACACAATGTACCGCACACAGCAGCATATACACACAGCAGCATATACACACAATCAGTATATACACACACAGCAGCATATACACACAGCAGTATATGCACACATCAATATACACACACAGCAGCATATACACACAGCAGCATATACACACAGCAGCATATACACACAATCAGTATATACACACAATCAGTATATACACACACAGCAGCATATACACACAATCAGTATATACACACAATCAGTATATACACACAATCAGTATATACACACAATCAGTATATACACACAATCAGCATATACACACAATCAGCATATACACACAATCAGTATATACACACAGCAGCATATACACACAGCAGCATATACACACAATCAGTATATACACACAGCAGCATATACACACAATCAGTATATACACACACAGCAGCATATACACACAGCAGCATATACACACAGCAGCATATACACAGAATCAGTATATACACACAATCAGTATATACACACAGCAGTGTATACACACAGCAGCATATACACACAATCAGTATATACACACAATCAGTATATACACACAGCAGCATATACACACAATCAGTATATACACACAATCAGTATATACACACAATTAGTATATACACACAATCAGTATATACACACAATCAGTATATACACACAGCAGCATATACACACAATCAGTATATACACACAATCAGTATATACACACAATCAGTATATACACACAATCAGTATATACACACAGCAGTATATACACACAATCAGTATATACACACAGCAGCATATACACACAATCAGTATATACACATAATCAGTATATACACACAATCAGTATATACACACAATCAGTATATACACACAGCAGTATATACACACAGCAGCATATACACACAATCAGTATATACACACAGTAGTATATACACACAGCAGTATATACACACAATCAGTATATACACACAGCAGCATATACACACAGCAGCATATATACACAATCAGTATATACACACACAGCAGCATATACACACAATCAGCATATACACACAATCAGTATATACACACAGCAGCATATACACACAATCAGTATATACACACAGCAGCATATACACACAGCAGCATATACACACAATCAGTATATACACACAATCAGTATATACACACAATCAGCATATACACACAATCAGCATATACACACAATCAGTATATACACACAATCAGTATATACACACAATCAGCATATACACACAATCAGCATATACACACAATCAGTATATACACACAGCAGTATATACATACAATCAGTATATATACACAATCAGCATATACACACAATCAGCATATACACACAATCAGTATATACACACAGCAGCATATACACACAGCAGCATATACACACAATCAGTATATACACACAGCAACATATAAACACAATCAGTATATACACACATCGGTATGCACACACAATCAGTATATACACACACAGCAGCATATACACACAGCAGCATATACACACAATCAGTATGTACACACAGCAGCATATACACACACAACAGCATATACACACAATCAGTATATACACACAGCAGCATATACACACAGCAGCATATACACACAGCAGCATATACACACAATCAGTATATACACACAACAGCATATACACACAGCAGCATATACACACAATCAGTATATACACACACAGCAGCATATACACACAGCAGCATATACACACAATCAGTATATACACACAGCAGCATATACACACAATCAGTATATACACACAGCAGCATATACACACAGCAGCATATACACACAGCAGCATATACACACACAGCAGCATATACACACAATCCGTATATACACACAACAGCATATACACACAGCAGCATATACACACAATCAGTATATACACATAGCAGTATATACACACAGCAGCATATACACACAATCATACAAACACAAACTTATGTCATTACATTAAAATATGTATTTTCTTTTTAGCGGCTGACGGCCCAGGCGACCGCTTCATCATCGGAGAGTCCCAGGCTGGAGAACAGGTCCACACACACACACACACACACACACACACATACACACACACACTTACTTCACCCTGTGTACACTCAGGGTGAAGCACTTGGCTGGTACCCTCCTTCATGTAGAGAGATATATCAAAACACACACTCAACGTTTATTCCCCCCTGGACCAACATTGTATATTTAAGTGAGACTGTGTCAGACTGTGAGGTGTGTGTGTGTGTGTGTGTGTGTGTGTGTGTGTGTGTGTGTGTGTGTGTGTGTGTGTGTGTGTGTGTGTGTTAGGAACACACCCCCTTTGTGTAGCGCTCCCAAACTGAGTCAGATTACTGAATTACCCAGCAGCCTACTCCACCACAGGTGACCTGCTGGCCCAAGCTCACACACTGACACAGTATCTCATACACACTGACACAGTATCTCATACACACTGACAAAGTATCTCTGACACACTGACACAGTATCTCATACACACTGACACATGACACAGTATCACACACTGACACATGACACAGTATCTCATACACACTGACACAGTATCTCATACACACTGACACAGTATCTCATACACACTGACAAAGTATCTCTGACACACTGACACAGTATCTCATACACACTGACACATGACACAGTATCACACACTGACACATGACACAGTATCTCATACACACTGACACAGTATCTCATACACACTGACACAGTATCTCATACACACTGACACAGTATCTCATACACACTGACACATGACACAGTATCTCATACACACTGACACATTAATACACCTACTTACTGTATGTATGGTGAGATGTGGTGTTGTGCCGTTGGACCATTTTCCTGTTCTGCAGAGCATTAAAATGTAATGAGTACTTTTGGGTGTCAGGGAAAATGTATGGAGTAAAAAGTACATCATTTTCTTTAAGAATGTAGTGAAGTAACGAAATGATTGCCTGATGGTCTTCTGAACTTCCCAATACATTTCTGATGCATTTCAGTCATTTCAATCCATACTTCCTTCAGATTGAAATACTGCCAAAAGTACTGTCACACTGATTTGTAGTAGACTGTCAAAGCCCCAATAAAAACAGGAAACATTAGCCTTTGATTACATTACTTTTTTGATGTAATCAAACAGCTTTTTGATATTAAAATGGGTTTGGGAACCCCTGGCCTACGGGAATATTCCACCGATATGTTTGCAGTGCGTGTGGGTTTGTGTCTGGAAATTTGCATGTGTGTGCGCATGTGTGTGCGCATGTGTGCATATTTGACACCAGTCTCTCTCTTTCTCTCTCTGTCCCTGCAGCCCACCCACACAGTGATGCCGGGCCAGGTGATGAGGGTGACGACGGGGGCTCCTATCCCCTGTGGGGCAGACGCTGTGGTGCAGGTGGAGGATACAGAGCTGCTCCGTGAGTCTGAGGACGTAAGTCTCACCTTTGACCCCTGACCCATAGCCCTATGGAGAGGGACAAAAGAGGGTCTATAGAGGGATGGTGTAATAATAATAATGGAAATATTCAGGAGGGATAAGTAAATCAAGTAAGGAAGCAAGCTTTGTCTGAGCCAGAATGGCCCACAGGACCTTACTACTACTGATTCTAACAAGGGAGATATGGCCTAGTTCCAGGGTATAGGGTCAAGTTCATGGGGCTGTGGGACTTTGCAGTGGGGCTAGGCAGGGCTGGTGGGAAGGTGTTTTGAATGGAACAGTAGGGAAGGTGCTGACAGTTGGGTTGGTGATGACAGTAGTGACAGTGGTGACAGTGATGACAGTGATGACATTAGGGAAAGTGATGACAGTAGGGAAGGTGATGACAGTAGTGACGGTGATGACAATAGGGAAGGTGATGAAAGTAGTGACGGTGATGACAATATGGAAGGTCATGAAAGTAGTGACGGTGATGAAAGTAGGGAAGGTGATGACAGTAGGGAAGGTGATGACAGCAGTAAAGGTGATGACAGCAGTGATGGTGATGACAGTAGGGAAGGTGATGACAGTAGGGAAGGTAATGACAGTAGGGAAGGTGATGACAGTAGGGAAAGTAATGAAAGTAGTGACTGTGATGACATTAGGGAAGGTGATGACAGTTGGGAAGGTTGTGACAATAGGGAAGGTTATGACAGTAGTGAAGGGATGACAGTAGGGTAGGTGATGACAGTAGGGATGGTGATGAAAGTAATGACGGTGATGACAGTAGGGAAGATGATGAAAGTAGTGACGGTGATGACAGTTGGGAAGGATATGACAGTAGTGAAGGTGATGACAGTAGTGAAGGTAATGACAGTAGTGAAGGGATGACAGTAGGGAAGGTGACAACAGTAGGGAAGGTGATGACAGTGGGGAAAGTAATGAACGTAGTGACGGTGATGACATTAGGGAAGGTGATGACAGTAGTGAAGGGATGACAGTAGGGAAGGTGACGACAATAGGGAAGGTTATGACAGTAGTGAAGGTGATGACAGTAGTGACAGTGATGACAGTAGGGAAGGTGAAGACAGTGGGGAAAGTAATGAACGTAGTGACGGTGATGACATTAGGGAAGGTGATGACAGTAATGAAGGGATGACAGTAGGGAAGGTGACAACAGTAGGGACGGTGCTGACAGTAGGGAAGGTGATGACAGTAGTGAAGGGATGACAGTAGTGAAGGGATGACAGTAGGGAAGGTGACAACAGTAGGGAAGGTGAGGAAAGTAGTGACGGTGATGACAGTAGGGAAGGTGATGACAGTAGTGACAGTGATGACAGTAGGGAAGGTGATGACAGGAGAGAAGGTGGTGACAGTAGGGAAGGTGATGACAGTAGGGAAGGTGACGACAGTAGGGAAGGTGATGACAGTAGGGAAGGTGATGACAGTAGTGACAGTGATGACAGTAGGGAAGGTGATGACAGGAGAGAAGGTGGTGACAGTAGGGAAGGTGATGACAGCAGGGAAGGTGACGACAGTAGGGAAGGTGATGACAGTAGTGAAGGGATGACAGTTGGGAAGGTGACGACAGTAGTGACGGTGATGACAGTAGGGAAAGAAATGAAAGTAGTGAAGGGATGACAGTAGGGAAGGTTATGAAAGTATTGACGTTGATGACATTAGGGAAGGGGATGAAAGTAGTGACGTGATGACAGTAGGGAAGGTGATGACAGTAGGGAAAGTAATGAAAGTAGTGACGGTGATGACATTAGGGAAGAGGATGACAGTAGGGAAGGTGATGACAGTAGGGAAGGTGATGACAGTAGGGAAGGGGATGACAGTGGTGACGGTGATGACATTAGGGAAGGTGATGGCAGTAGTGAAGGTGATGACAGTAGTGAAGGTGATGACAGTAGTGACGGTGATGACAGTAGTGACGGTGATGACAGTGGTGACGGTGATGACAGTAGTGAAGGTGATGACAGTAGTGAAGGTGATGACAGTAGTGAAGGTGATGACAGTAGGGAAGGTGACGACAGTAGTGAAGGGATGACAGTAGTGAAGTTGACGACAGTAGGGACGGTGCTGACAGTAGGGACGGTGCTGACAGTAGTGAAGGGATGACAGTAGGGAAGGGATGACAGTAGGGAAGGTGACGACAGTAGGGAAGGTGCTGACAGTAGGGACGGTGCTGACAGTAGGGAAGGTGCTGACAGTAGTGAAGGGATGACAGTAGGGAAGGTGACGACAGTAGGGAAGGTGATGAAAGTAGTGAAGGGATGACAGTAGGGAAGGTGACGACAGTAGGGAAGGTGACGACAGTAGGGAATGTGCTGACAGTAGGGAAGGTGCTGACAGTAGGGAAGGTGCTGACAGTAGGGAAGGTGCTGACAGTAGGGAATGTGCTGATAGTAGGGAATGTGCTGATAGTAGGGAAGGTGCTGACAGTAGGGAAGGGATGGCACTAGGGACGGTGCTGACAGTAGGGACGGTGCTGACAGTAGGGACGGTGCTGACAGTAGTGAAGTGATGAAAGTAGTGACGGTGCTGACAGTAGTGAAGGGATGGCAGTAGGGAAGGGATGACAGTAGGGACGGTGCTGACAGTAGGGACGGTGCTGACAGTAGGGAAGGTGCTGACAGTAGGGAAGGGATGGCAGTAGGGAAGGTGCTGACAGTAGGGAAGGTGCTGACAGTAGGGAAGGTGCGACAGTAGGGACGGTGCTGACAGTAGGGACGGTGCTGACAGTAGGGAAGGTGCTGACAGTAGGGAAGGGATGGCAGTAGGGAAGGTGCTGACAGTAGGGAAGGTTCTGACAGTAGGGAAGGGATGACAGTAGGGAAGGTGCTGACAGTAGTGAAGGGATGACAGTAGTGAAGGGATGACAGTAGGGAAGGTGCTGACAGTAGGGAAGGTGCTGACAGTAGGGAAGGGATGACAGTAGGGAAGGTGCTGACAGTAGGGAAGGTGCTGACAGTAGGGAAGGTGCTGACAGTAGGGAAGGTGCTGACAGTAGGGAAGGGATGACAGTAGGGATGGTGCTGACAGTAGTGAAGGGATGACAGTAGGGACGGTGCTGACAGTAGGGAAGGTGATGACAGTAGGGAAGGGATGACAGTAGGGACGGTGCTGACAGTAGTGAAGGGATGAAAGTAGTGACGGTGCTGACAGTAGTGAAGGGATGACAGTAGGGACGGTGCTGACAGTAGTGAAGGGATGACAGTAGTGACGGTGCTGACAGTAGTGAAGGGATGACAGTAGGGACGGTGCTAACAGTAGTGAAGGGATGACAGTAGGGACGGTGATGACAGTAGGGAAGGGATGACAGTAGGGAAGGTGTTTTGTGTAATAGCTCCTTACTGGTTTGTTGGTTTCTCCTTCTCAGGGCACAGAGGAGCTGGAGGTGCGGATCCTCGTACAGGCCCGTCCCGGACAAGACATCCGGTGTGTGTGTGTGTGTGTGTGTGTGTGTGTGTGTGTGTGTGTGTGTGTGTGTAAAAGTGTGTTTTGATGTCCCTCTTTAAACGTCCTTGTCTCCCCTCCCTCCAGGCCCATAGGTCATGACATCAAGCGTGGGGAATGTGTCCTGTCTAAGGGAACCCACATGGGCCCCTCTGAGATTGGCCTGCTGGCCACCGTAGGGGTCACCGAGGTGGAGGTGCAGAAGTTCCCCGTGGTGGCCGTCATGTCCACAGGCAACGAGGTGAGACAGAGAGTTCCAAACGTCTCAGCTAATAACAACTAGTTTTTAAGTTTCATATCCCATTAAGCCCCTCCACTCTGGTGGATTGATCCTGGCGCCACAATCCTAACTGTGGATAATCCACCGCTCTGGTGCACTTCCCCGCTCCACTCAGACCACTCCCAGATAATCTAAATTCTTGCTTGAGAAAGTTCTTGCTTGAGAAAAAATTCTAGCAAACTATTACAGCTATTACAGTAAGTGACTTAATTGTTATCCAGAAATTAAATTGAAAAAACACTGGGCCTTTAAAACATTTAGCAACAGAAAACGAAAATGTGCTTTTCTTATTGGACAAATCCTGGTAGTCTCTCCGTGTTCAGGCTGTTTTCTTCCGTTTGGTAGCTAATGAACACATCCCCTGCTGTCTCTAGCTGTTAAACCCTGAGGACGACCTCCACCCAGGAAAGATCAGGGACAGTAACCGTTCCACGCTGCTCGCCACCATCCAGGAGCACGGATACCCCACCATCAACCTGGGCATTGTGGGAGACAAGTAGGACTTCACAGTCTTCTTCCTGCTCCTCCTCTTTCTGTTCGTCTTCCTCTTCCTCCTCCCTTTATCTCTTCATCCTCTCATTATCTTTCTCCTTGTCTCTACCATCTTCCTCTTCCTCCTCCCTTTATCTCTTCATCCTCTCATCTTTCTCCTTGTCTCTACCTTCTTCCTCTTCCTCCTCCCTTTATCTCTTCATCCTCTCATTATCTTTCTCCTTGTCTCTACCATCTTCCTCTTCCTCCTCCCTTTATCTCTTCATCCTCTCATTATCTTTCTCCTTGTCTCTACCATCTTCCTCTTCCTCCTCCCTTTATCTCTTCATCCTCTCATTATCTTTCTCCTTGTCTCTACCATCTTCCTCTTCCTCCTCCCTTTATCTCTTCATCCTCTCATCTTTCTCCTTGTCTCTACCTTCTTCCTCTTCCTCCTCCCTTTATCTCTTCATCCTCTCATCTTTCTCCTTGTCTCTACCTTCTTCCTCTTCCTCCTCCCTTTATCTCTTCATCCTCTCATCTTTCTCCTTGTCTCTACCTTCTTCCTTTTCCTATTCCTAGTACTCCTTCTATTCCTCTCTTTCTACTCTCCTTTTGTTTTATATTCCTCTTCCTGCTCCTACTTTGCCTCCTCCTCTCTCCTCCTCTCGCCTCCTCTATGGTGTGTGATGGTAACTAGTAACTGTTCACTGTCTATTGGCCCTACAGCCCAGACGACCTCCTCCTCATCTTCCTCCTGATCTTCCTCACCCTCCTCTTCTTCCTACTTCTCCTCTTCCTCCATCTCCTTCTTTTATCCATCCCTCTGTATCCCTATATATGGTGTGTGATGGTAACTGTTCTCTGTCTATTGGCCCCACAGCCCAGATGACCTGCTGAATGCCCTAAACGAGGGCATCAGCCGCGCTGACGTCATCATCACCTCTGGAGGGGTGTCTATGGGAGAGAAGGTATGTGAGCAAATAGTGAGTATGAATGGTCATTGGTTATGACATTGCACTATTCTGACACCTTGTGGTCGGGGTGGGGAATTGTGGTGTTAATACTATGTGGGGGAAATGTGGGATTAAATACAATCACACACAGAACAGGATCATATTTATTTATTTGGTTTGGGAATTGTGGTGTTTGATATTTTGTTACATATACAGTACATTTAACATTTTTACATACAGTACCAGTCAAAAGTTTGGACACACTACTCATTCAAGGGTTTTTCTTTATTTTTGCTATTTTCTACATTGTAGAATAATAGTGAAGACATCAAAACTATGAAATAACACATATGGAATCATGTACTTAGAAGAATCCTATTTGAGATTCTTCTAAGTAGCCACCCTTGATGACAGCTTTGCACACTCTTGGTATTCTCTCAACCAGCTACATGAGGTAGTCACCTGGAATGCATTTCAATTAACATGTGTGCCTTGTTAAAAGTTTATTTGTGGAATTTCTTTCCTTCTTAATGCATTTGAGCCAATCAGTTAGAACGGTGGAAATCTGTCCTTTGGTCTGATGAGTCCAAATTTACGATTTTTGGTTCCAACAGTGGTGTCTTTGTGAGACGCAGAGTAGGTGAACGGATGATCTCCGCATGTGGGGTTCCCACCGTGAAGCATGGAGGAGGAGGTGTGGGGGTGCTTTGCTGGTGACACTGTCTGTGATTTATTTAGAATTCAAGGCACTCTTAACCAGCATGGCTACCACAGCATTCTGCAGCGATACACCATCCCATCTGGTTTGCGCTTAGTGGGATTATCATTTGTTTTTCAACAGGAAAATTACCCAAAACACACCTCTAGGCTGTGTAAGGGCTATTTGATCAAGAAGGAGAGAGGAGAGTGATGGAATGCTGCATCAGATGACCTGACCTCCACAATCACCTGACCTCAACCCAATTGAGATGGTTAGGGATGAGTTGGACCGCAGAGTGAAGGAAAAGCAGCCAACAAGTGCTCAGCATATGTTGGGAACTCCTTCAAGACTTTTGGAAGCTGGTTGAGAGAAGCTGGTTGAGAGAATGCCAAGAGTGTGCAAAGCTGTCATCAAGGCAAAGGATGGATACTTTGAAGAATCTAAAATATATTTTGATTTGTTTAACACTTTTTTGTTACTACATGATTCCATGTGTGTTATTTCACAGTTTTGATGTCTTCAATGTAGAAAATAGTAAAAATAAAAACCGTTGAATGAGTTGGTGTGTCCAAACTTTTGACTGGTACTGTAGATACATGACATTGCAGAGTTCATACTATGTGGACTCACACTGCACAGGGTTGTATTTATAAGGTCCCAAAACGGAAAACATTTTGCAGCAAAAAAATGTAAATGAGAGTTTCAGTTTCTTATTGGACTGATCCAGATACTTTCTTCCTGTTTCATTCATTTTTTTTTTTTGCCTTGGTGCCTGATGAATACACCCCAGTGGTACACACATCTTATGTGGGTTTTAGGTACACCTACACTAGAACTGTTTATCTGTTTATATGTACCTTAGAAGACTCCAAACTCTGTGATACTCTTTTTCAGGACTATCTGAAGCAGGTGCTGGATATTGATCTGCATGCCCAGATCCACTTTGGACGAGTCTTCATGAAACCAGGGTGAGATGGAGGGAGGAAGGGAGGGATGTCTGGACAGGTGGACCGGTGGATGGATTGTTCATTGATGACCATGTTGTTCTTTTCTCCCATCATATCAGTCTCCCGACAACGTTCGCCACGTTGGACATGGACGGTGTTCGTAAACTCATCTTTGCCCTCCCAGGTAGTGTGTAAAGTAAAGAGAAAGAGGAAATCAGACAATCGTTTCCAGACTGGTTTCTAACACACTCTTGTTTTCTTTCTCCCCCCCTGCCCCCCCCGGCCCAGGTAACCCCGTGTCTGCTGTGGTGACATGTAACCTCTTCGTCATTCCCGCCTTGAGGAAGATGCAGGGGATCCTGGACCCACGGCCCACCATCATCAAAGCCAGGGTAAGAATGAAGTCACGACCATGAATCTTTCTTAATTTGTCTTTCCTCGATTGCTTGCTTTCTCTATCATCGCTTTCCTCTCAAAATGAATTGGAATAGGTGTTTTGTCTGACCACATGACTTGACCATGTGGCCCATAGACTAGTTACTGTATATCCTTTCAGAATGTTTACTGTCCAGACCAGATGGTCATTTAGGGTGGCAGGTAGTCTAGCAGTCAGAGCGTTGGGACAGTTCTCTAGTTCCAATCCCTGAGCTGACAAGGTGAAAAATCTGTCGATGTCCCCTTATGCAAGGCACTTTACCCTAATTGCTCTAGGGTCACCGTTGATAATGGCTGACCCTGGCCGTGACCCCACTCTCCGAGGGTGGCTCAGGGGGAGTTGGGATATGCAAAAAATATGCATGCGTATGAATTGTAGTTAAACGAGTGCACACTTCAGGAGTGTCATGTCTTTGGCGTCATTAAAACTGAAGACATATTTATCAAATAACTCTCTGTAATTATTATTACGTGATTAACCTGATTAATCATGTAACTGTAATTAACTAGGAAGTCGGGGCACCAAGGAAAATATTCAGATTACAAAGTTATAATTTTCCCAATATAACTTTCAGATATTTTAATATCTGATCAATTAGTCTTCGAATTAATGAATTATTATTTACCTCGTCAGTCTCATTCCAAACGTCGTAAATTGTTGGTTATCTGCACGAACCCAGTCTTCACTATGAGTCATCCATACATCAATTGTCTTAAAATCATTTATTTACTAACTAAGTAATTCACAGAAATGCTTAACAAACAGTAGATATCGTTACAAAGAAATTGTAAGACGCTCTGGATAAGAGCGTCTGCTAAATGTAAAAAATGTAAATGAAATGATAGAGGAATGTGCCCTAATGGGCTAAACTGGTATGGCAGCTTGTTAGACAAAAGGGGAGTGTGGGTCAGCTGAGAAGGCACTACAGAGTTGATAATTATAACAATTGAAATACTAATCCTTTGCACATGAACGCTCACTCATTCGGGAATAATTGCAATCAATATATATATTTACGCTCAGTGTGTCGTCGGGATCTCTGTTGAAAAGTTTGTTTCTGTTGGAGAGTTTGTCCGCCCTCTCTCGCTCTCTGTCCTGGTTAGAATGAGTATTTCAGAGTGACATTCATTAATGTCGTTATAGGATAGCTGTTTCGGCGGTTGTCGGTCTTCGCGTTCAATGATACCGAATTCCTAGCTGCAGACTAGTAATTAATATCAAAGACTTGTTCTTATTCTGTCGGTATCGATAGTCTAAGAGTTTAACCACGTTGTATGGTTAAAAGTTCATCAAGAGAAATGCATGGTCTTCTCTCAAACCTTGGCCCTCTCGTTATTGAGGTAAGCTGGTCTCCATCCTTTAGCCATCTCGTAATTAAGGTAAGCTTGGTCTGGTGATAGAAAACCTAGGTGGGGGTTTTATTCGGAAGAGCAGAAAAGGGCCTTTCTCATGACGCCAAACCATAACTGTGCTCATGGGCGGTCCTCTGATTTAGTTAAGACTTGGAGTTGGAGTTTCCTTCTTTAAACAGTCCAAAATCACATTACACAATTTCACAAACAGTTCCATCCTTATTCATTAATTTTATACAACCATTTAGATGTAAGTCTCATAGCTGAGGCTATTGTATAAACATGATTATGGTAATGTGGCGGTATTGTCTCTCATGAGTTCGTAGCTGGATTCTTCACCGAAATGTTATACCTTCTCCAGAACATAAATGTCATTCGGTTCTCCAGTTCTGTGAGGTGTAAGAACTCCTTTGTTCTCTCTATACTGGGGCCATGAGGAGAGGGTCTCCTCGTAGGAATTTACGACCGCTCTTACAGAGCCTGGTGTCAGAAGTATAGAGGTCGGGGGATGGTGCTCGCAGTGTCCAAAGAGGGCAACGTCATGACAGGAGGGAGGAGAGATAATTGGGACACACACCCTGATGTGATGTCATGATGAGGTCATCATGTCATGATGAGCCCTGTTGATTGTGTGGTTGTCTCCTGTAGTTGTCATGTGACGTGAAGCTGGACCCTCGCCCCGAGTACCACCGCTGCATTCTGACATGGCACCACCAGGAGCCTCTGCCATGGGCCCAGAGCACAGGTACTGATGGAACCATACCATTCTATTCTATTGTATTGTATTGTATTATTTTCTATTCTGTTCTATTGTGCATTGCTATAAGGAGCGATACACTTCTATACTAAACGACTACACTAAATGTCTCTGGCTTTGTTCATGGGCAATTGAAGAGGGGTAAGCTATAGTCCTCTCATCTAACAGACCCTCTGGCTGTGACTATTTTCACTGTTTTCTATTACGTGTAGTATTGTATTGCTTAAAGAACTACAATTAGACAGTGTAGTATCAGACAGTGTAGTATTAGTAGGCTCTCACTCCCTTGCATGCTGTGGTAGTGAGCTCATCCTGACTGTCATGGGTGTAATCCTCCTGGACATGTGTGGTACTGGGCACTGACAGAGGGTCTAGAGTGCATTTATTCTCTCGCTCGCTCTCTCGCTCTCTCTTTCCCTCTCTCAATCTCTCTTTCCCTCTCTCTCTCTCTCTCTCTCTCTCTCTCTCTCTCTTTCCCTCTCTCTCTCTCTCTTCCTCTCTCCATCACGTAGGAAACCAGGTGAGCAGCAGGCTGATGAGCATGCGCAGCGCCAACGGTCTCCTGATGCTACCTCCAAAAACAGAGCAATACGTGGAGCTGCACAAGGGAGAGGTGGTCGACGTCATGGTTATCGGCCGGCTATGATGTCATCAAAGGGGGACGTTGAGATGGCTTCATAGAGAGAGAGGGGGTTCGAATGGGTGGTTCATGGTGCATGTCCACATATCATTGACTATTCTGTAATATGCAACGGCACAGCTAGTTTTTCTTGATTTGGATAACGTTGAGGTATAGTCAACATCTCCATCACAAACCTAGGTACATATGATACAAAAAAATATGATTAATTTAAAAGATTATAATAGTATTTCAAACAAAGAAAATATAACTTTTAAAGAAAAAAATCTAATTATAAAAAGAGATTTATTCTGTAATATATTCTTATGATTATTCTTATGATTCTTCTTCTTACTATCATTGTTAGATTGTAAGGCAACTTTGTTCCTTTCATTGCAATTGCTTTGTGTGTTCAATGCTAGACCTTATCAATAGCAGTAGCATTTTAATAGATCTGTAGGTGCCTGCCAGGACAAAAAAATAAGAAATATAATTTTCTCATTTTAGTGGAAAAAAAGTATACTTTTTTTTTTTATATCAAGAAAAACCCTGAGGAAGACTCCAGATTTCCTACGGTGCTCGTGTAAGAGGAAGGAGGGGAGGGTATAATCTAGGTCTATTTCCTCTGCGGTGTGTCGCTTTAACGGTGACACCACACACTTCTATTTTTCTCTCATTAGTATGCATCACAATGGCTTGACAAAGAGCTTTGCTTGTTGTTTATCTTGTGAGTCTTGTTTATGTGCGCAGTGCCAAATGCCTGGGCAGGGATGAGGGTGGTGCTGGAAAGGGGGGGGGGGGGGGGCGGCAGTCATCCACCAACCTGCCCAGACCCTGAAGCTTCCTTATTTATCACCTGACCAGGTGCAACTCTGCCCCCGGGGAGCGTGGTTAACTGGGAAAAACAAAAACAGTATTTTATTTGATTGACTAAGAGAAAGAGGGAAAACACACAGAATAAAAGAAACAGCTTCTTTAAGTGCTGACAGCCTTTTTAACTGACTTCAAAAAAATGTACAGAAAAAAAATATGACGAAGATTAACCATATTGTACAGATATGTGACCAGCACTCCGAAGGAAATGACCTATATTGAAGCAATGAGGAGACATTGAACAACGCTGTACTATAATACATTTTCTGTAATGACATGAAACTGATGAAAGAGACTACGATAATAAAAATCCTTGATCATTATGTAAAAAAAAGTTATTGTTGGGTTTCCTTTTTTTAATAAAATCTATTTAAAGAAAAAAAAGTGATTTTTGTTCTTTGATGCACCTTGTTTGAGGGTGGTCCAATAACATGATCAAGTTTATGACCAGTTCCTGAGCCTGTTTTCATAAAGTGGCTCAGAGTAAGAGTGCTGCCTTTTTAGATTATATTGAATAGACAGGGTAGGCCGTCATTGTAAATAAGAATTTGTTCTTAACTGACTTGCCTAGTTAAATAGAGGTTAAATAAAATAAGAAATGAAATCCTAGATCAGCACTGCTACGCTGAGACACATTATGAACATGGGCCTTTAACCCTTAACTTCCTGCATCTTGACGTAGCCTACGTGAAGAAGCCAATAGGCCATTGAAAGATCAAACCCTGAAGAGAGAAAGAGGTTATGTATACAGAAAGAGGTTATGTATACAGAAAGAGGTTATGTATACATAAAGAGGTTATGTATACAGAAAGAGGTTATGTATACAGAAAGAGGTTATGTATACAGAAAGAGGTTATGCATAAACAAAGAGGTTATGTATACATAAAGAGGTTATGCATACAGAAAGAGGTTATGTATACACACAGAGGTTATGTATACACAGAGGTTATGTATACACACAGAGGTTATGTATACAGAAAGAGGTTATGTATACAGAAAGAGGTTATGTATACACAAAGAGGTTATGTATACAGAAAGAGGTTATGTATACACAGAGGCTATGTATACAGAAAGAGGTTATGTATACAGAAAGAGGTTATGCATAAACAAAGAGGTTATGTATACACAGAGGTTATGTATACACACAGAGGTTATGTATACAGAAAGAGGTTATGTATACAGAAAGAGGTTATGTATACACAAAGAGGTTATGTATACACACAGAGGTTATGTATACATATGTATGTATAAATGTCACGGAGAGATGAGAGTGGATTACCCTCATAGAAAATAGAGTTGAAAATACTGAAGCTGTGTATAAGCAAACAGATCCTGTGCAGGTGCCGCTGTCTGACTGTCCCTAGAATCATTAAACCTAAAGTAACATATTTTTTAGCTTAGAAGCGCCAACTAGGGTCGTTCTTTTTACTCCAAATTGGTAATGATTGCAAAGAGACACTGTCAAGAATACTTTTTTATTTTCGTTAACCTTTTGTAACACAAGCAAATGATTTGAATTCCCCAAAAGAAGCATTTTTTTTGTTGAATTTTCACACATGTATAGTCAAATTTGATGTTGAACAGATATTTTGATACCGGTACAATCTAATTTGCCAACAATATGGTCACCGATGTAATCAGACTTTTATGGCATTGCCTTGGCGTCCTGCTGGCGGGGCAACTTCCGGTGAAACTGGAGGGCGCGCAATTCAAATAAATAATCATACAAATGATGTATATTAAACATTTAGGTACATATAATTGTCTTATATTGGTTGAAAGCTTAAATTCTTGTTAATCTAACTGAACTGTCCGATTTACAGTAGCTATTACAGCGATTGAGGACGGCGCCCCACATCAAAATATTTTTCCACCGGCACAGGTTTCATAAATTCACAAATAGCGATGAAATATTTGCTTACTTTTTGAAAATCTTCCTCTGATTTGTCATCCAAATGGTCCCAGCTATAACATGTAGTGTTGTTTTGTTAGATAAAATCCTTCTTTATATCCCAAAAAGTCTGTTTAGTTGGCGTCATCTATTTGAGTAATCCACTCATTCAACATGCAGAGAAAGGAATCCGAAAATCTACCCCTAAACTTTGTTTCAACAAGTCAAAATAAGTTTCTATTTACTCTTCAGATACCCTAAAATGTAATCAAACTATAATATTTCTTATGGAAAGAAGTATGTTCAATAGGATTTTAGCAGGTGCGTCCTCTCTTCAGAATGTGTCCCTGTACTAAATCTGATATTTCTTATTCGTTTTTGAAGTTACAAGCCTGAAACCTTGAACATAGACTGCTGACACCCTGTGGAAGCCATAGGATTTGCATCCAGGGAGTTAATTTTCAGTATGACCTTATACTTGCCATTGTAAGAGGATGGTCTCTCAACAACAAAAAAATCAGGTTGGTTTTTCTTTGGATTTTATCCTACCATATCTATTGTGTTATATTCTCCTAAATTATTTTAACATTTCTACAAACTTCAAAGTGTTTTCTTTCCAATGGTACCAATTAATGCATATCCTGGCTTCAGGGCCTGAGTAACAGGCAGTTTACTTTGGGCACGTCAGTCAGGTGGAAATTGAGAAAAAAGGGGCCTAGCCCTAAGAAGTTTTAAAAGACCTTTGCTTGCTAATCTAGAAAAAAAGTAAATATTACTGTTTGGCCTCTTGAGATGCTGCAGCATCAACATAGCCAGTATACACTTCCTCAAAATAGTCAGAATTAATCTCAGATAATTTATTACAGATTTCATGATTTTTGTTGTTATTGCCAAGGAGATCTTAGTCGCAAAATTTTACGACTAACTAATGAAAAAAATGGTATATAATGAATTATTTCTTGTTGAATGACAATAATCCCGTACATAGTTTCCACTCCTACTAGGAATAGTACAATCACCCACAGAGATGCATAGACTTCGGCTACCAAACTTCGATTTGCCTCAAGAAAAAATATTGTGCGCTCCAACAGCTGAAAAAACTCTGCCGAACACCAAAACGTCACAAAATGTTGTCATAATATACAGTGCCTTCTGTAAGTGTTCAGATCCCTTGACTTTTACCACATTTTTTCACATTACAGCCTTTTTCTAAAATGTATTAAAAAAAAATCCCTCTTCGATCTACACACAATAACCCATAATGACAAAGCAAAAACAGGTTTTCAGAAATGTTTGCTAATTTATAAAAAAATTAAAACATGATATTTACATAAGTATTCAGACCCTTTACACAGTACTTTGTTGAAGCACCTTTGGTAGCAATTACAATATCATGTGTTCTTGGGTATGATGCTACAAGCTTGGCACACCTGTATTTGGGGAGTTTCTCCCATTTTTCTCTGCAGATCTTCTCAAGCTCTGTTAGGTTGGATGGGGAGTGTTGCTGCACAGCTATTTTCATGTCTCTCCAGAGGATGATCGATCAGGTTCAAGTCCTGCTCTGGCTGGGCCACTCAAGGACATTCAGAGACTTGTCCCGAAGCCACTCCAGCATTGTCTTGGCTGTGTGCTTAGTGTCGTTGTCCTGTTGGAAGGTGAACCTTCACCCCAGTCTGAGGTCTTGAGTGCTCTGGAGCAGGTTTTCATCAAGGATCTCTCTGTACTTTGCTCCGTTCATCTTTGCCTCGATCCTGACTAGTCTCCCAGTCCCTGCCACTGAAAAACATCCCCACAGCATGATGCTGCCACCACCGTGCTTAACAGTAAGGATGGTGCCAGGTTTCCTCCAGATGTGACGCTTGGCATTCAGGCCAAAGAGTTCAATCTTGGTTTCATCAGACCAGAGAATCTTGTTTCTCATGGTATGAGAGTCTTTAGGTGCCTTTTGGCAAACTCCAAGTGGGCTGTCATGTGCCTTTTCCTAAGGCATGGCATCTGTCTGGCCACTCTACCATAAAGGCCTGATTGGTGGAGTGCTGCAGAGATGGTTGTCCTTCTGGAAGGTTCTCCCATCTCCACAGAGGAACTCTAGAGCTTTGTCAGAGTGACCATTGGGTTCTTGGTCACCTCCCTAACCAAGGCCCTTCTCCCCCGATTGCTCAGTTTGGCCGGGCAGCCAGCTCTAGAAAGAGCCTTGGTGGTTCCAAATCTCTTCCATTTAAGAATGATGGAGGCCACTGTGTTCTTCTGGACCTTCAATGCTGCAGAACTTTTTTGTACCCTTCCCCAGATCTGTGCCTCGACACAATCCTGTCTCGGAGCTCTACGGACAATTTCTTTGACCTCATGGCTTGGTTTTTGCTCTGAAATGCACTGTCAACTGACCTTATATAGACAGGTGTGTGCCTTTCCAAATCATGTCCAGTCAATTGAATTTACCATCGGTGGACTCCAATCAAGTTGTAGAAACCTCTCAAGGATGATCAATGGAAACAGGATGCACTTGAGCTCAATTTCGAGTTTCATAGAAAATGGTCTAAATACTTATGTAAATAAGGTATGTTTTTTTGGTTTTATTAATTTGCAAAAATGTCTAAAAACCTGTTTTCACTTTGTCATTATGGGGTATTGTGTGTAGATTGCTGACATTTAAAATATATTTAATCCATTTTAGAATAAGGCTGTAACGTAACAAAATGTGGAACAAGTCAAGGGGTCTGAATACTTTCCGAAGGCACTGTATAGGCTAACTGTTCCAACTGGGAAGCATGCAACAGGCTTAACCCAGATAGCAAAACCTTTCCTCCCACTTGCTGTTCGGCGGATACTACCTTGCATTCTGTCAAACAGTCTTGCGATCACCACAACCTGGACTGGGGCAGGGGATAAGGCCTGTTTCAGCTACTTGTTTCTGAAGACCCTTCTTCACAGTAAGTTTTGATATTATGAAATGTGTTACACTTGTTTTCTCTACTTTTTAAGTCAATTCTTAAACTCATGTGTAAGACCATGTGCGATTCGAATGTTACTCAATGTTCTTTCTTTGTGTATAGGAGCCATTCTGAAGAACTCCGCAACCCGGGTTGCCATGGTTGAGGGGTCCAGATTCAGGTCACCCGTTACCTGAAAGGCACCTCCGGTTGAAGGCAGGAGGCTGCGGCGCACAGGGGAAAGGGATCCGCTGCAGTGAGGGTCAACGTCAAGTCTCGGACCACCTGTCTCAAAACCAGCCTCTACCCGCAAGCCACAGAACTGTAACAAACAGCTGAACCCTGGGCTGACTCCTGCACCCTACCACACACTTACCATTTATTCATTTTCTGTACACACTGAGATCAGCTTTGTCTACCAGACCAATGCAATAGTTATGTCACCATACTGCACTTCTCATGTATATACTTTCACATTTTTCTATGCTGCAACTGCACTGAACTTATTACACTCACTAAGCACATGGGAAAACAATGTCCTACTATATCCCTATATGCCATTTTTTTGGAATCTTATTTTATTTTATCTGCATGCCTCTTGTACTTGATTTTGTATTTTTATATTAGTATGTTATACACTGAGTACACAGGGGGCTGCTGAGGGGAGGACGACTCATAATAATGGCCGGAACAGAGAAAATGGAATGGCATCAAACACATGGAAACCATGGAAACCATGTGTTTGATGTATTTGATACCATTCCACTAATTCCGCTCCAGCCATTACCACGAGCCTGTCCTCCCCTATTAAGGTGCCACCAAACTCATGTGACTGGGTATACAAAACATTAAGGACACCTACTATTTCCATGACATAGACTGACCAGGCTAATCCAGGTGAAAGCTATGATCCCTTATAGATGTCCCTTATAAATCCACTTCAATCAGTGTAGATGAAGGGGAGGAGGCAGGTTAAAGAAGGATTTCTAAGTCTTGAGACAATTGACACATGGATCGTGTATGTGTGCCATTAGAGGGTGAACGGGAAGACAAAATATTTAAGTGCCTTTGAACAGGGTATGGTAGTAGGTGCCAGCTACACTGGTTTGTGTCAAAACTGCAGTGTAGCTGGGTTTTTCACGCTCAACAGTTTCCTGTGTGTATCAAGAATGGTCCACCACCCAAAGGACATCCAACAAACTTGACACAACTGTGGGAAGCATTGGAGTCAACATGGGCCAGCATCTCTGTGGAACGCTTTCGACACCTTGTGGAGTATTAGGAAGGTGTCCTTAATGTTTTGTACACTCAGTGGTTATATGTTACTTATTTGATTACTGCCACGTTTGTCGCCGTTGAACTGTGTGAGAAGCCTGCAAGTAGGGCAATAACATTGAATAAGTACCTGCGTAATTGCACACCCAACTCACTCAGGTGCTTCGCTATATCACATTTGATATTGGCCGTAATCTTGAGTTCATTTGCACACAAGCAAAAAATGGTAAGACTTGTGTGTTGTCCTTGTTATTGCAGACAGAGAAGAGCTCCAACTTCTTAATCATAGCCTCAATTTTGTCCCGCACATTGAATATAGTTGCGGAGAGTCCCTGTAATCCTAGATTCAGATCATTCAGGCGAGAAAAAAACCTCACCCAGATAGGCCAGTCGTGTGAGAAACTCGTCATCATGCAAGCGGTCAGACAAGTGAAAATGATGGTCAGTAAAAACTTTAAGCTCGTCTCTCAATTAAAAAAAAAAAACGTGTCAATACTTTGCCCCTTGATAACCAGTGCACTTCTGTATGTTGTAAAAGCGTTACATGGTCGCTGCCCATATCATTGCATAATGCAGAAAATACACGAGAGTTCAGGGGCCTTGCTTTAACAAAGGTAACCATTTTCACTGTAGTGTCCAAAATGTCTTTCAAGCTGTCAGGCATTCCCTTGGCAGCAAGAGCCTCTCAGTGGATGCTGCTGTGTACCTAAGTGGCGTCGGGAGCAACTGCTTGCAACTGCTTACCACTCCACAATGTCTCCCTGTCATGGCTTTTGCGCCATCAGTACTGATATCAGCATGAGCAGCAGCTACGTTTGGCTACATACAGACCGTTAGTGGAATTCCCGCGAGAGAGTAACGGTTAATGAGATTGGATGTTAATTATTTGACTAGGGTACCTGTATTTGACATTCTGTTGTTATTTTTCTGAACACTAGATGGTTTAATTGTATTTTTGGCAGTGAAATGAGGTTACTCAGGCGATTAAAAAAACCTCACCCAAATGTATAGCCCCGTTGGAAAAATATAAATGAACTGTTTGAAAAAAATATGATCTATATTTTTTTTAAATGTGAATCACATTTTCATTTGGCGTACCCCTGATGGAATTGCCCCAGTTTGGGAATACCTGCTCTAGGTTTTATCAGCTGTGTCGGTGAACCACTTCTGAACTGTCTGACACAGAGGGCACAGCATGATCAGAGGTGAGAGGTCACTTGGTCGGGTTCAACAGGAAGTATTATTAAAAAGATGCTTTACATTGAACTACAGATAGATATGTAGCAGCCCCAGAGTGCATTTCACCTCCTGATGATTATGATGACTGGCAGTGTTAGCATGATTAATCTTGTTTTTTTTATTCTCTCTCTCCATCTGTCTGATGTCTGCAGGTATTTTTTGATGTGAGAGACAATGCCAACCCCCCAGTCCCGTCAGCGGCACTTCCTCCAACTGGGAGCCCAAGGCTGGTTAGGAGACACCGTTAGAGACACACTTATGCAACTTTGAGGACCTGAGAATATGAAGTTTAGTATCACTGTAATTCATTAATCATATGCTTTCTTCCCTAGTAGCACTGTAATTCATTAATCATATGCTTTCTACCCTAGTAGCACTGTAAGTCATGAATCATATGCTTTCTTCCCTAGTAGCACTGTAATTCATGAATCACATGCTTTCTACCCTAGCACTGTAATTCATGAATCATATGCTTTCTACCCTAGTAGCACTGTAAGTCATGAATCATATGCTTTCTTCCCTAGTAGCACTGTAATTCATGAATCACATGCTTTCTACCCTAGCACTGTAATTCATGAATCATATGCTTTCTACCCTAGTAGCACTGTAAGTCATGAATCATATGCTTTCTACCCTAGTAGCACTGTAATTCATTAATCATATGCTTTCTACCCTAGTAGCACTGTAATTCATGAATCACATGCTTTCTACCCTAGTAGCACTGTAATTCATAAATCACATGCTTTCTACCCTAGTAGCACTGTAATTCATGAATCACATGCTTTCTACCCTAGTAGCACTGTAATTCATGAATCATATGCGTTCTACCCTAGTAGCACTGTAAGTCATGAATCATATGCTTTCTACCCTAGTAGCACTGTAATTCATTAATCATATGCTTTCTACCCTAGTAGCACTGTAATTCATGAATCACATGCTTTCTACCCTAGTAGCACTGTAATTCATTAATCACATGCTTTCTACCCTAGTAGCACTGTAATTCATGAATCATATGCTTTCTACCCTAGTAGCACTGTAATTCATTAATCATATGCTTTCTACCCTAGTAGCACTGTAATCCATTAATCATATGCTTTCTTCCCTAGTAGCACTGTAATTCATTAATCATATGCTTTCTACCCTAGTAGCACTGTAATTCATTAATCATATGCTTTCTACCCTAGTAGCACTGTAATTCATTAATTACATGCTTTCTTCCCTAGTAGCACTGTAATTCATTAACCATATGCTTTCTACCCTAGTATCACTGTAATTCATTAATCATATGCTTTCTTCCCTAGTAGCACTGTAATTCATTAATCATATGCTTTCTACCCTAGTATCACTGTAATTCATTAATCATATGCTTTCTTCCCTAGTAGCACTGTAATTCATTAATCATATGCTTTCTACCCTAGTAGCACTGTAATTCATTAATCATATGCTTTCTTCCCTAGTAGCACTGTAATTCATTAATCATATGCTTTCTACCCTAGTAGCACTGTAATTCATTAATCATATGCTTTCTTCCCTAGTAGCACTGTAATTCATTAATCATATGCTTTCTTCCCTAGTAGCACTGTAATTCATTAATCATGTGCTTTCTACCCTAGTAGCACTGTAATTCATTAATCATATGCTTTCTTCCCTAGTAGCACTGTAATTCATTAATCATATGCTTTCTACCCTAGTAGCACTGTAATTCATTCATCATATGCTTTCTTCCCTAGTAGCACTGTAATTCATTAATCATATGCTTTCTACCCTAGTAGCACTGTAATTCATTAATCACATGCTGTCTTCCCTAGTAGCACTGTAATTCATTAATCATGTGCTTTCTACCCTAGTAGCACTGTAATTCATTAATCATATGCTTTCTTCCCTAGTAGCACTGTAATTCATTAATCATATGCTTTCTTCCCTAGTAGCACTGTAATTCATTAATCACATGCTTTCTTCCCTAGTAGCACTGTAATTTATTAATCACATGCTTTCTTCCCTAGTAGCACTGTAATTCATTAATCATATGCTTTCTACCCTAGTAGTCCTGTAATTCATTAATCATATGCTTTCTTCCCTAGTAGCACTGTAATTCATTAATCATATGCTTTCTTCCCTAGTAGCACTGTAATTCATTAATCATGTGCTTTCTACCCTAGTAGCACTGTAATTCATTAATCATATGCTTTCTTCCCTAGTAGCACTGTAATTCATTAATCATATGCTTTCTACCCTAGTAGCACTGTAATTCATTAATCATATGCTTTCTTCCCTAGTAGCACTGTAATTCATTAATCATATGCTTTCTACCCTAGTAGCACTGTAATTCATTAATCACATGCTGTCTTCCCTAGTAGCACTGTAATTCATTAATCATGTGCTTTCTACCCTAGTAGCACTGTAATTCATTAATCATATGCTTTCTTCCCTAGTAGCACTGTAATTCATTAATCATATGCTTTCTTCCCTAGTAGCACTGTAATTCATTAATCACATGCTTTCTTCCCTAGTAGCACTGTAATTTATTAATCACATGCTTTCTTCCCTAGTAGCACTGTAATTCATTAATCATATGCTTTCTACCCTAGTAGCCCTGTAATTCATTAATCATATGCTTTCTTCCCTAGTAGCACTGTAATTCATTAATCATATGCTTTCTTCCCTAGTAGCACTGTAATTCATTAATCATGTGCTTTCTACCCTAGTAGCACTGTAATTCATTAATCATATGCTTTCTTCCCTAGTAGCACTGTAATTCATTAATCATATGCTTTCTACCCTAGTAGCACTGTAATTCATTCATCATATGCTTTCTTCCCTAGTAGCACTGTAATTCATTAATCATATGCTTTCTACCCTAGTAGCACTGTAATTCATTAATCACATGCTGTCTTCCCTAGTAGCACTGTAATTCATTAATCATGTGCTTTCTACCCTAGTAGCACTGTAATTCATTAATCATATGCTTTCTTCCCTAGTAGCACTGTAATTCATTAATCATATGCTTTCTTCCCTAGTAGCACTGTAATTCATTAATCACATGCTTTCTTCCCTAGTAGCACTGTAATTTATTAATCACATGCTTTCTACCCTAGTAGCACTGTAATTCATTAATCATATGCTGTCTTCCCTAGTAGCACTGTAATTCATTAATCATATGCTTTCTTCCCTGCTCCTCTGTTCTGACCTCTTTCCCTTTCTGTCTTTGACACTCTTTCTCACACCTCTCTCCCCACCTCCTCTTTCTTCCTCTGTTTTTATAGTGCCCACCAGATGTGCATTTAAGTACAGATTGAACTTGTATTGATAATATAATATTCTAATATTTATAATGCATGTATTATGTAAACACATACATAGACAACAACAATGCCAAAATAAATGCTCCCCTCCCCAACAGACACACCACGACTAGATGGGTAATGAATGACAGAGAATGAACACTTGGATAATTAACTTCTTTTAGTAAAGAATTCTCTACTGGTTGAAATGAAGTCTCTGATTTGATGAAATACTACACCTGTCCTGTGTCCTCAGACCAATAGAGATGGAGGAAATTAGATATTGAAATGCACCTGTTTTAGAGTATTTACATGATACATAAGAAGTGTAGTGTACTGTTTTTTAAATTCTGGTTCTGTATATATGAATTACAAATCAACCTTTAACTAGTTAAATCATGTGTTCCAGTCTATTGCAGAGTTCAATGTGTAACCATTGATGTCCCAGGACCAGGATTGGTAAACACTGTTGAAGTGTATAATTGTAATACATACATGCAGACACAGCCTCATTCAAATACTGGAGTTTGATACTCCTGGTATTGGATATGTGTCACGTCCTGACCAGCAGAGGGAGGTATTGTATCAGTTGTGGTCAGGATGTGGCAGGTTGTTTGTATGTTAAGGGTTTGTGTTGGGGATGGGACTCCCAATTGAAGGCAGGTGTGTTGAGTTGCCTTTGATTGGGAGTCCTATATAGAAGGGTGTGTTTTTCTTTGGGATTGTGGGTAGTTGTTTGTGTGCACTGCTTTTGTTTTAGCCTGCCACACTGTTGCCGTTGTGAGTATTGTTTTTTTGGTTTTCCAGTGGATACTTTACTTGTTTTTTATCAATAAACATGAGTATCCACATTCCCGCTGCGCCTTGGTCCTCCTTTCGCAACGACGGTTGTGACAGAACTACCCACCAAACCAAGACCAAGCAGCGGAGAAGAGGACAGAGGGAAGTCAAGGAGGGCTATTGGAAGCAGCGCGCTCGGGAGGAGATGGATCCCTGGTCGCTGGAAGTATGGGAGGACATCCTGGACGGCAAGGGAGTCTGCACTTGGGAGGAGATCCTGGCCGGAAGGGGTCACCTCCCATGGGAACAGGTAGAACCCGAAAGGCACCCCCAATACATTTTTTTGGGGGGGCACACGGGTAGTTTGGCCAGGCCAAGGAAGAGCCGTAAGCCAGCTACCCGTGATTACAGGGAGGTGCGTATGAGGTGGAGGGCGCCATGTTACGCTGAGGTACGCACCATCTCACCTATACGGACGCACAGGCCAGTCCGCCCTGTACCAGCGCCCCGCATGTGCCAGGGTGAGGTGAGCATCGAGCCGGAAGGGGTGATGCCAACCCTGCGCTCAAGACCGCCAGTGCGCCTCGACGGTCCGGTGTTTCCCGCTATACACACTAGCATGGAGGTGCGTGTCTCCAGGCTGGCACGTCCAGTACCAGCCCCACGCATCAGGCGTCTAGTGCGTCAGCCCAGCCTCGCCAGTCAAGAGTCGCCTGAGCCGCCCGCCAGTCAAGAGTCGCCTGAGCCGCCCGCCAGTCAAGAGTCGCCTGAGCCGCGTGTTGGGGATGGGACTCCCAATTGAAGGCAGGTGTGTTGAGTTGCTTTTGATTGGGAGTCCTACATAGAAGGGTGTGTTTTTCTTTGGGATTGTGGGTAGTTGTTTGTGTGTACTGCGTTGTTTTAGCCTGCCACACTGTTGCCGTTGTGAGTATTGTTTTTTGGGTTTTCCAGTGGATACTTTACTTGTTTTTTATCAATAAACATGAGTATCCACATTCCCGCTGCGCCTTGGTCCTCCTTTCCCAATGACGGTTGTGACAATATGACTGAAAAAGAATGTCTCACAGACATTCATACCTGAACCACACCTTTATTTGCCAAGGTAGAGTACATGATCAGTGAATATATTCAATGTACAGGCTACAATGTGGGGGAACCCATGCTTGGAATAACTACATGTATATATGACTTGCATCCTTGGCACAATAAAATTATATTATATTCTCCTCAATCCATAGGCTTCATTGATGCCATTTAACATTTACATTTACATTTAAGTCATTTAGCCGACGCTCAAGTCAATGCAACCGGCCATGATAGCTGAGGTTCATAGCTAGCTAGCTAATGTTGACTTTATAAGATTGACATGTAACAGTCATGTGTGTAACAGTCATTTTCTGCAATATCTTGGGGATTAATGATTAACTGGTGGAAGCAATTAAAACCACTGTTCTGAACTCATATTTATACCAAACATTTTAGGGTCCATACCCAGATCGGCTAAATAGCTAGCGACATCCATAGGCATACAGGTATTTTTATAATCCACTACACAATAAGCAAGAAAATAGTTAGCTAGCTACGTTACTTCAACTGCATGCATGGCAAATATCAGCAAGGCAAGTTTACAAAATTGTACATTTAATTTGCAGTAAATGCTTTCCTTACGAAAAATTATAGCAGTCAGAGTCCAAAATAACACACTTATTTTGAAGTGCATTTAGAGTGCAGTTTAACTGCAGTTCAACAGCCGTTTTTATTTATTTCACCTATTTATTTCATTTAACCAGGTAGGCTAGTTGAGAACAAATACACTGCAGTTATTCTGAAATGCTTGTGTCCAAAATACCACCATCAACTGTAGTTACTGCACTTTTTGCTGCAGTTTAAAAACGGCAATCTTTTTTGTAAAGGTTTAGCTAGCTAGACTCTTTACAACCACTGTTTCACAAGACCACAGTCTGGTTTGCAGGTTTTGTCAGGAGTGCCGCCCCCTAGTGTACGTGGGCGGTGAGGCGATGGGCAAAAAAGCTGTCGCACCGTGCGACCACCCCGGCCTCCAGAGTGCTCATTGCTAACAGGGTTGTAGGCCCCTGGCGGGATGTAGGCCTCCAGAGTGCCCATTGCTAATGGGGTTGTAGGCCCCTGGCAGGATGCCGGCCTCCAGAGTGCCCATTGCTAACAGGCTTGTAGGCCCCTGATGGGATGCCGGCCTCCAGAGTGCCCATTGCTAACAGGGTTGTAGGCCCCTGGCGGGATGCCGGCCTCCAGAGTGCTCATTGCTAACAGGGTTGTAGGCCCCTGGCGGGATGTAGGCCTCCAGAGTGCCCATTGCTAATGGGGTTGTAGGCCCCTGGCAGGATGCCGGCCTCCAGCGTGCCCATTGCTAACAGGCTTGTAGGCCCCTGATGGGATGCCGGCCTCCAGAGTGCCCATTGCTAACAGGGTTGTAGGCCCCTGGCGGGATGCCGGCCTCCAGAGTGCCCATTGCTAACAGGGTTGTAGGCCCCTGGCGGGATGCCGGCCTCCAGAGTGCCCATTGCTAACGGGGTTTTAGGCCCCTGGCGGGATGCCGGCCTCCAGAGTGCCCATTGCTAATGGGGTTGTAGGCCCCTGGCAGGATGCCGGCCTCCAGAGTGCCCATTGCTAATGGGGTTGTAGGCCCCTGGCAGGATGCCGGCCTCCAGAGTGCCCATTGCTAATGGGGTTGTAGGCCCCTGGTGGGATGTAGGCCTCCAGAGTGCCCATGCTAACAGGGTTGTAGGCCCCTGGCAGGATGCCGGCCTCCAGAGTGCCCATTGCTAACAGGGTTGTAGGCCTATGCAAGATGTATTGTTTTTCATTTCTCCATATTAACACATAAATCATGGTAAATAGTTTTTTGTCCGTAACTAGACAAAGTCCTTACATTTCAGAAGGATAGAAAAATGTTTTCGAAATCATGACATTTTTGATCCCTTGTCAATTTTAGGATTAATTGTGTCCTTTTTTATTGGCTTTTAATGCGCACGGCAGGCGAAGTAACTATCATTCTACTAGTCACATATGATCGTGAGGTGCACACTGTACAGTTTATTCTCCATAACTCAACTAATTCTGACCAAAGTCGTGTTTTTTTCCATATTTATCCTATATATTGGCTTTGTATATCCAGCTAAAATTAGTTCACTATTTGTGGAATAGGAAGTGAAGTTATCACATACTATTGAAAGACTAACACTGTCGCTCATGACCATTGATATGGTAAACAAATTGGCGCCGTGGAGTTGCCTGGGAGATGCTCAAACATCATGCGCAGTTACACTGCATTGATGCAAGCTGTCCCAACTCAGACCCGCTAAGTACGATCAACCAGCTAGAAGAATAAAGACGATACGGGCTACGCTCATCTTGAACATGTTATGTGGGCAATAGAACAGGTATTTTAGAACCATTGCGTATTACGGGATTAATAATTTTTTTAAGACTTGGAAGCGGTGAGTAGACTTCTTAGACTTAAGACTGTTGAGTCCGATCCGATTGTCTAGAAACATTCATTGAATACTAAGTTCGCCAACAGTATCAGCGCACTCTTTGTGTGTGTGTGTGTGTGTGTGTGTGTGTGTGTGTGTGTGTGTAATGACCATCTCGCGGTTGGTATTCTAACTTTTCTATTAAAGCAATCACATACACCAAAATCACAAGCCTACAACTGCATCAATTTAACTTATATCAAATTGTGCTGTATTTCACACGTTAAAGTTGATGTTTATCACAATTGAAACAGTACAGGACAGATCTGCACTCCAATGTGAGCCTATATGTGTTGCAGTTCTGCTTCCAGTAGTAGCCCCACTATTTGAACATGTTGAATAGACATTTAATAATAGCTTTAGCCAGCAGTGAAACCTCGGTTATCGAAGTAGCTCTAAGAATGACTTATTTTAACTATGAAAACATGACTGTTCTTCAGTAGCCTAAATGAAGTATTTAGATACATTTCTATGTATCTACATTTCAGAGGCCAAAGTTGAAACCTTTCCTTTTTCGGCACCCTTTTGACTCATGAGTCCACCTGACATTTAAAGCCATTTAAAACAGACTTAAACTATTGACTCTGGGGCATGAGTGATTAGTCACTCTGACAAGTAGCCTAGCCACCAGCTGTAAGGAACAGTATTTAATTAGCCACCAATTTGAACCTGTTTTCCCAAAGGGGCCCCTCGTATCAACGTCCACCTCAATTAATCAGTTAGCTAGGAGCTAGTGTAATTACAGCCACAGATGAGCCCTGAGCCATGCGGTCTAGTCTAGGGCCTACTGTTGGTGAACTCATTTTCTACACTTATAAATGATATGAGTGAAGATAATCAAATGTATGCCTACATTTAGGATAAAGTTACCCCCACAAAGGGTGTGTATGTGCGCCTGTTTGTGTGCTTGCCTGCATATGCATGTAAGTGGCTCTGTGTGTGTGTGTGTGTGTGTGTGTGTGTGTGCGTGTGTGTGTGTGTGTGTGTGTGTGTGTACATTCAAAGCTTAATTTACACAAAGTAATCTCATCAGAACCTATGCCAGCTCCCATGGTCTCTCCTCAGTGTCATGCTGCTGACAGAGCTGGAGCCTGGAGGACTACATTAGACCATGAGATTCTTCCTCCCCAGGCTTAACCAAACCCACAAGAGAGGAACAGATGGTGTTGGTGGCTCACTGTGGCTGTCTGTACTGTTTGTCAGCCTCGCTGTGCTCTAAACAGTGCTAAATGCCCAGATACGGGAGGGGGAGAAGAGAGCTAGGGTATTAGGGGGAGGAGGGGGAGAGAGTAGACCTGCCAGACATAATTAGCTGGTACCGGGGGTGAAGGGGTTAGGGTTGCCATGTGTGTTTGTCGTGGCTGGCTGCCTCTCTCTGACAGAAGGAACTTCAAAGGTGTCTGTCCAAGAAAAGCTGAGAACTGCCCCAAAAAATCTTTAATTATTACATTGATGACATGCTCATGTTATTTCCTGTTCAAGCCATTTTACTGAGTTTCCTTTGTCATTCATGTTAGTTCTAGACAATACTGTTTGCTTAATATTTTATGTTTTTCAGTTCCCCTGCAGCATCAGGTCTGACTGGGTCTTGATTGGGTTGGGTGGACATTTTGAGAGCCAGCTGATGTTTGTGTATTGAAACGCCCCATACACTCCCTGAGTAACATTCCTAGCTTTTTGCTTCTCCATTCGACTGTCCCTAACCAGACAAAACTTCACCTTTGTGAGAACTTTTTCCTTGCATCTTGAAAAGCATATAATCCTCACACAAAAAAAGCGCTTGCTCCTCATCCGCTGTCTCTTTCTGAAGAAAAATAATTATACAATTTGGCCTTTTAAAAAAACTTCCAATTTCAGTTGCCCTTGAGTATGGTATACACACCGGCTCACTTTATTTCCCTAGTGAACATCTAATAGTCATACAATCATATAGTTGGTTAATCCAGATTAATACTGGGTAACATCCTTAAAATAGATTGTAATCCACAGCAGCAATGGCAGATCAGGTTGGTTGTATACTCGTAATATACCGGTTCTGCTTGAATGCATTATTATGCACTTCCTGTCACATTTTATATCCCCTTTATGGCTGTAGATGAATAAAATCAGCCTGGAGGACCCAGGGAGCAAAGATGAAAGTGGTGAGGGGGTATTAGATGACAGAGAGATATTCAGGCAAGGCCAGGTGGGGACAGAGGGACAGACATAGGGGTGGATGGGCCTGCTGGACTCAAGGGATTGCAGCAGGAAAGTGAGGGCAGGCCAGGGAGGTTGCCATGTGGAGAGTTAGATTAGCTCTTCTGTTGATTGTAAACTAGGAGGGAGGATAAAATGGTGGTTAGGTATGTAGTAGGTGGTTCTGGTAGTAATGTATATAGTAGGTGGTTCTGGTAGTATTGTATGTAGTAGGTGGTTCTGGTAGTAATGTATATAGTAGGTGGTTCTGGTAGTATTGTGTATACTAGGTGGTTCTACTAGTAAGGTGTATATACTAGGTGCGATAGGTAATCAAAGATCAGGGTGAGGTAACCAGGTTGGTTATTACTGTCTGGACCTTTACGCATAAATATACTGGACTAAGGTACCATGTGCAAAATTGAACATCTGAACACTGTATGAATACTGTATATCAGGCGTCTCAAACTCATTTTGCCCAGGGGCCAAATTATGTGTTCACCGAGGTATGGAGGGCTGTGGTGTGTTGCTGTGCCTTGGTTCTGGTAGTAAGGTATGGAGGGCTGTAGTGTGTTGCTGTGCCTTGGTTCTGGTAGTAAGGTATGGAGGGCTGTAGTGTGTTGCTGTGCCTTGGTTCTGGTAGTAAGGTATGGAGGGCTGTGGTGTGTTGCTGTGCCTTGGTTCTGGTAGTAAGGTATGGAGGGCTGTGGTGTGTTGCTGTGCCTTGGTTCTGGTAGTAAGGTATGGAGGGCTGTGGTGTGTTGCTCTGCCTTGGTTCTGGTAGTAAGGTATGGAGGGCTGTGGTGTGTTGCTGTGCCTTGGTTCTGGTAGTAAGGTATGGAGGGCTGTGGTGTGTTGCTGTGCCTTGGTTCTGGTAGTAAGGTATGGAGGGCTGTGGTGTGTTGCTGTGCCTTGGTTCTGGTAGTAAGGTATGGAGGGCTGTGGTGTGTTGCTGTGCCTTGGTTCTGGTAGTAAGGTATGGAGGGCTGTGGTGTGTTGCTGTGCCTTGGTTCTGGTAGTAAGGTATGGAGGGCTGTGTTGTGTTGCTGTGCCTTGGTTCTGGTAGTAAGGTATGGAGGGCTGTGGTGTGTTGCTGTGCCATGGTTCTGGTAGTAAGGTCCGGAGGGCTGTGGTGTGTTGCTGTGCCTTGGTTCTGGTAGTAAGGTATGGAGGGCTGTGGTGTGTTGCTGTGCCTTGGTTCTGGTAGTAAGGTATGGAGGGCTGTGTTGTGTTGCTGTGCCTTGGTTCTGGTAGTAAGGTATGGAGGGCTGTGGTGTGTTGCTGTGCCTTGGTTCTGGTAGTAAGGTCCAGAGGGCTGTGGTGTGTTGCTGTGCCTTGGTTCTGGTAGTAAGGTATGGAGGGCTGTGGTGTGTTGCTCAGCCTTGGTTCTGGTAGTAAGGTATGGAGGGCTGTGGTGTGTTGCTGTGCCTTGGTTCTGGTAGTAAGGTATGGAGGGCTGTGGTGTGTTGCTCTGCCTTGGTTCTGGTAGTAAGGTATGGAGGGCTGTGGTGTGTTGCTGTGCCATGGTTCTGGTAGTAAGGTATGGAGGGCTGTGGTGTGTTGCTGTGCCTTGGTTCTGGTAGTAAGGTATGGAGGGCTGTGGTGTGTTGCTGTGCCTTGGTTCTGGTAGTAAGGTATGGAGGGCTGTGGTGTGTTGCTGTGCCTTGGTTCTGGTAGTAAGGTATGGAGGGCTGTGGTGTGTTGCTCTGCCTTGGTTCTGGTAGTAAGGTATGGAGGGCTGTGGTGTGTTGCTCTGCCTTGGTTCTGGTAGTAAGGTATGGAGGGCTGTGGTGTGTTGCTGTGCCTTGGTTCTGGTAGTAAGGTCCAGAGGACTGTGGTGTGTTGCTGTGCCATGGTTCTGGTAGTAAGGTCCAGAGGACTGTGGTGTGTTGCTGTGCCATGGTTCTGGTAGTAAGGTCCAGAGGACTGTGGTGTGTTGCTGTGCCTTGGTTCTGGTAGTAAGGTATGGAGGGCTGTGGTGTGTTGCTGTGCCTTGGTTCTGGTAGTAAGGTCCAGAGGACTGTGGTGTGTTGCTGTGCCATGGTTCTGGTAGTAAGGTCCAGAGGACTGTGGTGTGTTGCTGTGCCTTGGTTCTGGTAGTAAGGTATGGAGGGCTGTGGTGTGTTGCTGTGCCTTGGTTCTGGTAGTAAGGTATGGAGGGCTGTGGTGTGTTGCTGTGCCTTGGTTCTGGTAGTAAGGTATGGAGGGCTGTGGTGTGTTGCTGTGCCTTGGTTCTGGTAGTAAGGTATGGAGGGCTGTGGTGTGTTGCTGTGCCTTGGTTCTGGTAGTAAGGTCCAGAGGACTGTGGTGTGTTGCTGTGCCATGGTTCTGGTAGTAAGGTCCAGAGGACTGTGGTGTGTTGCTGTGCCTTGGTTCTGGTAGTAAGGTATGGAGGGCTGTGGTGTGTTGCTGTGCCTTGGTTCTGGTAGTAAGGTCCGGAGGGCTGTGGTGTATTTCTTTGCCGTCAAAATCGGCAGAAACAGTTGACGATGCAGTACACAGCATTTACTATATCTGCGGCCCGCGACCACAGCTGTCAAAGTAAATGCTGTGTACTGTATACCACCAGTTTGAGAGCACTGGAGTACATAACAAATATACTGTGGCTGTAATAATGAATAGTGTAAATTTGATAAGAAGGAGGTAAACGGTGGTAGTCTCATCAAATTTCATAAGGCTAGCTATCACAAGACTTCACATTATGGCTCACAAGACTAGAACAGTGGTAATGTTGCTGCTCCATCCTAACCCTGCTTATGCATTTCAGAACCTGCTCACCACCTGAAGACAACTGTCCCAGTTGAAGTGCTATGGCCCCTGCTGCAGTGAAGAGTCCTAGCCTCAGGCCTTCATAGTGGACATTGCCCTATCAACACACACAGGTGTAGGCCAGGGTCAGGCTCCCGGAGCAGGGATGATCACTTCTCACCAGAACGGAGGACCCGGATATGTAACAGAGGACCCAATGGGGCCTGAAAATGGCACGGAGGGTCCTGGGAGTGGAGCCAAGCTGCAGCAGAGAGAGAGGGCTGTGGATTTCCCCCCTGGGGACAGGGTGGTGGGGACTGTTAGCAGCATGGTGCAGGGTTCCCGCTGCAGCGCCCAGATGGAGAGGATGCAGCAGTACCAGGAAGAGTTGAGGAGGAAGCGGGAGGAGGATGCCAACAAAGGGAAGCATGAAATCGATCTCAACGCCTCGCTCAGGCTCAAGAAGTTGGCCCAGAACCCAGCCAAGACGGGTATTGACAACCCCACATTCGAAGCGCCAGAGGCAGGCAAGGAGACCAAGGATGGGAGCCCCCTGCCTGGTGGGGACACGGCTGCGGGTGAGTAGAATCATGAAGGGAGGGGGAGGCGAAGGGGTAGGTGGAGGCGAGGGTGAGAGGGGATGGGGTAAAGAGGGGGAGGGGTACCTCTGTGAGAAGAACAATAGAGGTGTTGGGAACTCTCATAATGATTCTGTGAAACAAAGGAGTCAGAACAGTGTGCAAGGAAAGGGCTGAGCCAGGGTCATTGATGGAGTGAGGATTGGAGATTAAAAGTGAATGTCAATGGAAAGGCCAATTAGTCACATGGAAGTCACTCATTCCCCTCACCTCTGGTAAAGAGGATGGATCCATTTGGAGTGAAACACTTCTGTTTGGAAGTATATTTTTCAGAGGTATTCTCATTCTGGCATTGCACATGTTGGCCTGAAATATATCTGTTTCATTTGAGGGTGATTGTAAATCATATGAAGGTGGTATAAGATGGCGCCGATAGATATGGCGGCTCTGATTCTAGCTCCTAAGCAACTTTGCAGTATTTTTTTTCCTTTTTTTTCTTACATTATTATCACAGAATTGTTTGTTTTAATACATACAGCCAGAAATAACTTTTGGATATCAGAGCGGTGGTAACTCACCAGCATTACGACCAGCAATACAACTTTCCTGAATTGTATCCTTTGATCGTACCCCCAGCGCAATTTAACTTATTCCAGATGCTGCTCCAAAACACCGCTGGCGGAGAAGAGGTATTTGGAGTGGACAAGTCCGACTCAGGAGACGTGCACACCATCCACCGCTTCCGACTATATTACTAGCTAATGTTCAGTCTTTCGATAATAAAATAGACGAGCTCAGGACGAGGATGATTGATTTCATGATTAACTACTCATGGTGTAATTGTGTGAACATACAGAAACTCAAGTCCTTTTGTTCACCCGACCTAGAATACCTCACAATCAAATGCCGACCGTATTACCTCCCAAGAGAATTCTCTTCAGTTATAGTCACAGCCGTGTATATTCCCCCTCAAGCTGATAACATGACGGCCCTCAAAGAACTACACTGGACTTTATGCAAACTGGAAACCACATATACTGAGACCGCATTTATTGTAGTTGGGGATTTCAACAAAGCAAATTTGAGGAAAACGCTACCGAAGTTCTACCAACACATTGACTGTAGTACTCACACTGGTAAAACATTGGACCACTGCTACTCAACTTTTCAAAATACCTACTAGGCCGTCCCCCGCCCTGCCTTCAACAAATCTGATCACGACTTCATTTTGCTCCTGCCTTCCTATAAGCAGAAACTCAAACTCGAAGTACCCGTGTTAACGTTGACTAATCGGAATCCATGCTTCAAGATTGTTTTGATCACGCCCGCTACCAAGTATTGTGGGTTCTCATTCTCCGTGGCTGACATGAGTAAGACATTTAAGCATGTTAATCCTCGCAAGGCTTCTGGCCCAGACAGCATCCCTAGCCGCGTCCTCAGAGCATGCACAGACCAGCTGGCTGAAGTGTTTACGGACATATTCAATCTCTCCCTATCCCTGTCTGCTGTCCTCACTTGCTTGAAGATGTCCACCATTGTTCCTGTACCCAAGAAATCAAAGGTACAGTGGTTCCTCCTTTAAAAATTGTGAGTTTATGCCACAGGACTTAGAGGTCATTTGTGGTTTAGTACGGTACCCTGCGTCACCACTTCATTGCTCCAGACCAGTGCAAGGGGGAGTTAGAGCACTGATTATGCTTTTATGTCCTACTGTGTCTCTAACTGACAATGAATGGGTGACATAAACTTAAATAGAAACTGATAATTGTGCACGACTTCAGTATTACTTACTAAAACTGTTGTTACACTAAGGTTTTTATTATTTTCTTTTGTTAGGATTATTTTTTGTTGTTACAGATGTTGGTTCAATACCATGCTGTCCTCAACTGGGAAACCCATGAGATGATTGTAGGTTTTTGGTTTCTCTCCCTCTAAAAACAGAAATAAATGATTCTAAATAACAAACTGGCTTTATTTACAAATTAGTAACAATGTCTCACCCCATGTTCAAGAATGGCCTTTTTCCTCACTCATTTTACATTTCATTTTACAACGAAATCATCTCCAAAATATATTTTTTTGTACAAAGCGATTCTTCTTCTTCTTCATTATTATTTATTCAGAATTATATGAAAGCCTGGTGGATATTCTCACAGATGTATTATTAACCCTGTTATTAGCAGGACAATATATTTTCGTCATATTGTTCATGGCTCCCGAGTGGCGCACAATGGGATTGCCTTGCAGTTCTCCAGCTGTATCCACTGAAAGCGTGTGAGGTTCAAGGCACAAGGGCAGGGGGCACGGGATGGGCCGCATAGCCGCGCACAGAAGACCGACCTAGCCCATGGGGAAGGCGTGTAACGATGGTGACCGGTGTGCGCCATAACTCTAACCTAGAGGCCGGAGAGGGAGTACACGTGACACTACCCCCTCCCCGACGTGCGGCTCCGGCCGCAGGACGCCAATCAAAATGACAATCCCGGGGATCAGGAGCGGACCGGTCACCCCTGCTGAGGCGCGTGAAACCCGTCAGTCTGGCCGAGACACAGGAGCATGGTGACCTAGAGCGCTGGAGAGACAGCATACATGACGGTACCTCCTCACCAGCGTGTTCGGCTCCAGCTGCAGGACGCCAACCAAAGGGACGATCCCGGGATCAGGAGCGGACTAGTCACCCCTGCTGATAAGCGGGAACCTGTCGCCACTGGAGCGCGGGAACCTGACAGACCGGCGGAGGCAGGGGAGCCTGGCGGTCCGGCAGAGGCAGGGGAGCCTGTAGCGACTCCCGGTCCCAACATCATTCCCACTGAAAAAAAAACAAAAAACACTCCCTGATGCTTCCCTTAGGTGAGGCATTATTCTGTAACGAGTGCGCTGAGAGTCGGGAAGCAAGTTCAGGGAGTGAGTGTTTTAATAAATAAAACGTAACATAATACAAAACAAGAAAACATGAACAACGCACAGACATGAAACAGAAACAATAACGCCTGGGGAAGGAACCAAAGGGAGTGACATATATAGGGAAGGTAATCAGGGAAGTCTGATGACGCGCAGGTGCGAGTAACGATGGTGACAGGTGTGCGCCATAACGACCAGCCTGGTGACCTAGAGGCCGGAGAGGGAGCACACATGACAATATGTAATTATTGGCGCAGTTACGTCATATTTTTCGATATACTGTAGGCCTTCCGTAGGCGACATGAGTCTCACTAGTGTTGAGTAATGTGCTCTTAAAAGTGGTGTAGGTCTTATTTATTTAAAGAGCATATTGAAGTTAGAAGCAATAGCCTACAACTATTTTAGCACCGTTTCGCGCTGCTCTGAGACAAGCATGGGGACTGGTCTTGATAAATCAATGCGATTTTTATTTTCACTGACTCTCCGTTTGGGTATTGGTTAGACTAAAATGATAAAAATAGGGTGTCGAAATGTTATGCTCTTAGTGTAACCTTTTTGAACTAGGCAAGTCAATTCGGAACAAATTCTTATTTACAAGACAGCCTACTCCTTCCTCCCCGTCGGGGAATTGAACCCCGGTCTCCCGCGTACCCGCACGACACAGGGATTCTTTAGCTAAATAGCCCAGTTCTGTACTCCTGACAATCAAGTTGTACAGCGTCATATTTTACGTTCCATCCTAACGGAAACCCAGAGGGTTTTTCGTTTTTCTTGGAATAGAAACACCATAATTAAACAAGTACCGGTCAAAAGTTTGGCCACACCTACTCATTCCAGGGTTTTTCTTTATTTTTTACTATTTTCTACATTGTAGAATAATAGTGAAGACGTCACAGCTATGAAATAACACATATGGAATCAGTTAAGAACAAATTGTTATTTACAAGGACAGCCTACTCCTTCCTCACCGTCAGGGTATTGAACCCCGGTCTCCTGCGTGCCCGCATTTTCTAGTACAGCCATTTATTGAAGGCTATCAAATGCTTCTCAAAAATGCCCTCTGGTGGTCAAACTAGCACTAACTAGCATTAATGGTACCAGTGGTTCACACTTAAATAATGTGCCATAGAATTCTGTGGCACCATGCAAGCTGCACCGCAGTACGCTGCAACTTTTAAAGGAGGAACCACTGTAACTGAAGTAAATGACTATCGCCCCGTAGCACTCACTTCTGTCATCATGAAGTGCTTTGACAAGCTAGTTAAGGATCATATCACCTCCACCCTACCTGACACCCTAGACCCACTTCAATTTGCTTACCGCACCAATAGATCCACAGACGATGCAATCGCCATCACACTGCACACTGTCTTATCCCATCTGGACAAGAGGAATACCTATGTAAGAATGCTGTTCATTGACTATAGCTCAGCATTCAACACCATAGTACCCTCCAAGCACATCATTAAGCTCGGGGCCCTGGGTCTGAACCCCGCCCTGTGCAACTGGGTAGGAAATAAGACCTCCAATTCACTGATCCTCACCACAGGGGCCCCACAAGGGTGCGTGCTCAGTCCACTCCTGTACTCACTGTTCACCCATTACTGCATGGCCACGCACGCCTCCAACTCAATCAAGTTTGCAGACGACACAACAGTAGTAGGCCAGATTACCAACAATGACGAGACAGCCTACAGGGAGGAGGTGAGGGCCCTGGGAGAGTGGTGCCAGGAAAGTACCTTCTCACTCAACATGAACAAAACAAAGGAGCTGATCGTGGACTTCAGGAAACAGTGGATGGAGCTCGCCCCTATCCACATCAATGTGACCGCAGTGGAGAAGGTGTAAAGTTTCAAGTTCCTCGGTGTATACATCACTGACGATCTGAAATGGTCCACCCACACAGACAGTGTGGTGAACAAGGCGCAACAGCGCCTCTTCAACCTCAGGAGGCTGAAGAAATTTGGCTTCACCCCTAACCTTTACAGAAGCACAATTGAGAGCATTTTGTCAGGCTGTATCAACGCCTGGTATGGCAACTGCACCGCCCGCAACCGCAGGGCTCTCCAGAGGGTGGTGCAGTCTGCCCAACACGTCATTGGGGGCAAATGACCTGCCTTCCAGGACAACTACACCCCCGATGTCACAGGAAGGCCAAAAAGATCATCAAGGACAGGAAGGCCACGGCATGTTCACCCCGCTATCATCTAGAAGGCGAGGTCAGTACAGGTGCATCAAAGCTGGGACCGAGAGACTAGGAAAACAGCTTCTATCTCAAGGCCATCAGACTGTTAAATAGCCATCACTAACTGGCTTCCACCCTGTCATGTAACCCTGCACCTTATATACATACTGGCCACTTTAATAATGGAACACTAGTCACTTTAATAATGTTTACACACTGCTTTATTCATCTCATATGTATATACTGTATTCTATTCTACTGTATTTTTGTCAATGCCACTCTGACATTGCTCAATCTAATATTTATATATTTTTTGATTCCATTCTTTTATATTTGTGTGTATTGTTGTGAATCGTTTTTAGATACTACTGCACTGTTGGAGCTAGGAACACAAGCATTTCACTACACCCGCAATAACATTTGCTAAATATGTGTATGTGACCAATAAAATTTCATTTGATTGGATTTTTGATTTGAAGTGAATTTAATATATTTTGTGAGGTGAAACAAAATTGTTCCTCAGAGAATTTGTTTTCATGTCAGTTGGCTAGCCTTAGAGAGACAGTAGGTTGTGGTTGTTGCTGCTGACCGGTTTTAGTGTGGGGGAGGGGGGGGCATGCACATGCGCGCGCACACACACACACACACACACACACACACCCTCCCTGCTTCTTCTTATCTCAGGTAAACGCCCCTTTATGAGATCACTGTCTAGATAGCATTAATCAAGTAAGCTGTTGTAATCGGTGGTTTATATGAAATCCATGTATTAATCCATGTACCTGGTCACTTAAACAGAACACCTGCTGGTTTAGAACAGTAGAGAGGGCCGTGTAAGCAATGCTTTAGCCTCCCTTTTACCTGGTGTCTCTGTGCTCCTCAGAGTTGCTATATGTAGGTGGTACCTTCAGGCCAAACTTGATACAGATGACAAATCCTGTCTGGGGTGCAGAATCCCACTGGTGCGCAACCTGATTTTACTTTGGCATGACAATATTAGCAACATGGCTTTAAAATTCCCAAGCTGTCTCTGTGTGAGCAAGTGCTTGCTAGCGCCAGAGAGGTTTGAAACCGAGAGACATGTGATTTTACTTTCTGAAAATTCCTTGTGGACAAATGTACCACTTTGGTCTGAATGTTAAAGGTCACAGGAAGTAACAGCATGTTGAACCTCTCTCTCTGGCCCTAGTAAACAACCCCTCACACAGAGATGAATGATACTGGAAATTAGGCAGTTGAGCCTAATCTACCTCTTTTTCTAATTGTTTTATATTGTTTATTGACTTCTTTGTATTGCGCCTTTACCACTTATTGCATTATGGTGTTATTGTTGTGATTTAAATTTGGACTTCTTTTGATATTTTACTGCACTGTTGAGATGTAGTTCGCAAGTAAGCATTTCATTGCACCGTTTACACCCCGCTGTATCCTGTGAATATGACGAACACATTTTGATTTGGTCTCTTCCTTCTTTTCACTACTCAGAGCTGGAAGATCTGCTGGAGGCCCTACGACGGGTGCAGAGCTGCCTAGTGGACACCCAATCGCAGGCCGACGTGGCCCTGGTGTTGGGCATGCTGCACAAGGAGGACTTCCAGAACGCCTTCACCATCCACAGTGCCGTGACCCAGCAGATGCAGCCGCGCGGCAGCCCGCCCTTGCCCCTCACCGCCCAGGCCCAGGGCCTCTGCCTGGAGGTAGAGTCAAATACTCCAGCACGCTAGTGATCTTGATTTGATCTAGAAATTAAATGGATCTTCTTTCACCGATGTATCGGTCAGAAGGTAGGGGGAGAAAAAATGAGGTAAGGTATTAGGAGGGAGGTGGAGGAGGGTTTGGAGAAGAGGATTTGGGGGATGAGAGAAGAATATGTGGGTTCAGGAGATATTTTGGGCAATGAAGAACAGCTGGGTAGGGAAGTTGAGAGATGGGAAGAAGGAGAATGAGGATGAGAGGATAGTGACAGAGAAACTACAAAGAAATAAGGGTAAAGGAAGCCAGGTACAAAATGGTTGATTAGAGATGCAGCCTCATATTGAGACTTGGAAATGATCCTTGGTGTGTTGGAACTAGATTCCCCCTCTCAGGTGTTGTTTCCTGCTTCCATGGCATCACCATTAAAGGGATAGTACACGCAAGCTGTCCAGTCATTGTGCTAACGCTAGCAATTGCTCTAGAAACTACCTTAAACTTCCTTTAAACTGCACACGGGGACATAACAATGGTCTCTGAGAAGTGCTTGACTTGGGAAGAAGCTCACCAGAGCTGAGTACCGGCACGTCAAATGTTCTACTGCTTGAGCTCCTGTTCCTCTTGTAGAATATTAGCTCAAAAGTATTGTGACGCTCATGCACCTAAATGTAAAGAAAATGAGTACCGGCACCTATTTCAGTCCAAGTCAAGCACTTTCTCTGAGTAAGTAGAAAAAAGGACTTCATCACCAAAATGTTGCACTATCCGGTTAAACACCTCACAGCATATCACAGCTGGGGGTAATGTTACTCACTGTGCCAGGAGTGACAGAGTAACACAAAGTCATCACTGTGTGCATGTCTACATCTGTCTGACCATTCTCTACCTGACTCCTTCAGTGACAAAATATAGAAACACAACCAGCTGTAATTGACCTGTGGCTACATTGTCTATTCCATACATATTCATCATTCATTGGTCTGTACAGCCACATAGTCTGTCCGATAGCCTGTTATGCTGCAGTCCTGTAGATCTAGCTAAGCTCCCACCACATACAGGTCATCAGGTCCTTAGGATTCCATATGACATGATGGAATTTATTACATGCTTGTCCAGGTAGAACAAACAGTGTGACTTCTATCAGACCGTGGTTCAAACAGTATTAGCTTTTCTTCCAAATGATTTCGCTGCACTTGACTGAGCTTGCCTGGCGCATTGGAACCAAAGTGTAAACCTCGTCCATTTGGCACTCTGCAGCAGGCTCAATAAAATACTCAGGCATTTTAATGAAAAAAAATAGTATTTGGACCCAGGTCTGATTTCTATAGGAAAGCTGGCTGTAAAACAGTCAACATATGGTAACTGACAAAGAGGCTGCTTTACAGGGTTCATTTGGACTGAGTATAGCACATCAGTACCATTGCTCTTGTGATGTGAAGATGACATTAAGGACAAGCGTGTAGGCTTCGGAGGAGGACCTCGGTCAGTGAGATACTGATCTTACACACACACACACACACACACACACACACACACACACACACACACACACACACACACACACACACACACACCATCTCTTTATACAGTAAATACATGCAGACACTCACCCAGAGCAGCTGGCACAGCGCCAGGAGATACTTAGCAAGGTGGTAATAGTTTGAGCCAGTGGACAGTGTGTCTAAACTAAGTGGCTGGTGGCGTGGGCCATCCTGATTGGCCCTCAGGGCCAGGTAATCTCCCAGCAGCCCCAGGGCCTGGAAGGAAGTGGCCGAGGATCTGATCTGCCACAGCCAGAAAAAGAAACTCCAGCAGCTTACAGGGTAGAGGGGCATGGGCTGGAGGGAGGTGGGGAGGAGAGGAGGTGGCGGGGGAAGGGGAAGGGGGGGGGAAGGAGGAGGGGGAAAGGGGAGGAGAAAGTGTGTCACCTCATTACAGAGAACTTTGATTAGTGTAAAGGATGAGCTAAGCTAGAGCCAGGAAGTGGGAGGGAGGAGGGCGGGAGAGGGATAGAGGGGGAGGAGGATATAGGGAGGGGGGATAGAGGTATAGAGGGAGGGAGATGGATAGATAAGGAGGGAGGAGAATGCAGGGATGGTGGGAAAGAGAGGATTGGGGATTCTCTTCTTGAAATGGGCTGGTTTTTAAAATATTTTTCTATGATGATGATGACGAAGGAATTGTGGATCTGTCTGGATTGTGATAGTTCTGAGGACCATGAAGCTGTTAAAAGACAGACTGTAGAAACACAAACGTCATGACAGTAGAACCAACTCCTCATGCTTCTATTTGACCTCACATGTTGGGAGATTAATTCAGGGTCTTTAATTTCCAAGGCAACAGCCAGAAAGAAGAAGAAGAGTGTTCCAAATGGCAGTCTATTCCCTACATGCACTTCTTTTGACCAGAGGGTGCCATTTGGGGCGGAGACTAAGTCCCGTTACAGTAGAGTGACTTCCCTGTCTGGGATGGGAAACCCCACTGTGACTTATTAGAGAGCAGTGTGTGTGTGTGTGTGTGTGTGTGTGTGTGTGTGTGTGTGTGTGTGTGTGTGTGTGTGTGTGTGTGTGTGTGTGTGTGTGTGTGTGTGTGTGTGTGTGTGTGTGTGTGTGTGTGTGTGTGTGTGTGTGTGTGTGTGTGTGTGTGTGTGAAGGAATTGATCATCTCAACAGCAGAATGGTATTTGACATGACCTTCACGTAAGAACAGAGTATTTACTGCTATGGTGTTCGTATTTGGACAAAATACCTCTGATAGCACATGAGAGCTCAGTCATAAAGCTGACACTGTCTTCTGCGCAATGACTTTCACGTTTTGTTTTACGGGATACGCATGGTATACATCGTCCAATGAAATGCTTACTTGCAGGTTCTCTACAATGCAACAACAATAAGAAATTATAAAAGATAAGAATATGAACATAAAGTAAATAACTCAGTAGAATAGAATAATACATTTTAGCATCAGTATAATACAGGAAGGGACCATATAAAGTCCAATATTTACACGTGTGCTGGGGAAGACAATGACAAGCATAGCAGATGTACCATCAGTGGTTTTAATAATGATGTACTGAGAAGCTGCTTCTGTGGAATGACTAAAGCCTTGGCTAGCTTGTTGACAACGTGTCGACTCATGACTGGTGGTCAGGAAGTTGTATAATTGAACTGTCATGTTGAATCACACGTAGAGCCTCAAGAAGGAGTATTCAAGATGGCCGTGTGTCTACTGGTTCCTGGCTGGTGATGTTATTAAGTCATAAACACTTTGAACTGCATCACTATTCCAGATGACCAATGATGCTGATTTAGTGCTACTTATACAGTTTACCTTAATCTGACCCCTTTCTCTCTCTCTTTCTTACCATCTCTTCACCTCCTCTCTCTTTCCATCTCCTTTCCCCTCTCTCTCCCTCTCTCTGTCCAGGTGCAATACATTCTCCAGTCCAGTCAACATAAAGAGGGTGTAGAGCTCAGCAACCTACTCACCACTCCCCACCTCCAGGTAAGAGACCTGGGACGCACCAGAACTCAACCCTTAACCTTGTCAGTGTTCCTGAGCTTGCCACCTGAGAGGTACTATGGACCAAATCCCGATTTGGAATTTGTCAGTGTTACTCAGATATATGTGAATATGCTCCATATACCATAGGCTCCATATACTGTACCATAGGCTCCATATACCATAGGCTCCATATACTGTACCATAGGCTCCATATAATGTACCATAGGCTCCATATACTGTATCATAGGCTCCATATACCATAGGCTCCATATACCATAGGCTCCATAGTCCATAGGCTCCATATACTGTACCATAGGCTCCATATACTGTACCATAGGCTCCATATACCATAGTCTCCATATACCATAGGCTCCATATACTGTATCATAGGCTCCATATACCATAGGCTCTATATACTGTATCATAGGCTCCATATACCATAGGCTCCATATACTGTATCATAGGCTCCATATACTGTATCATGGGCTCCATATACCATAGGCTCTATATACTGTACCATAGGCTCCATATACTGTACCATAGGTTCCATAAACTGTACCATATGCTCCATATACCATCGGCTCCATATACTGTACCATAGGTTCCATATACTGTATCATAGGCTCCATATACCATAGGCTCCATATACTGTACCATAGGCTCCATATACCATAGGTTCCATATACAGTACTGTGCAAAAGATTTAGGCAGATGTGAAAAAATGCTGTAAAGTAAGAATGCTTTAAAAAATAGACATGTTAATAGATTATATTTATCAATTAACAAAATGCAAAGTGAGTGAACAGAAGAAAAATCTACATCAGATCATTATTTGGTGTGACCACCCTTATCCTTCAAAACAGCATCAATTCTTCTAGGTACACTTGCACACAGTTTGAAGGAACTCGGCAGGTAGGTTGGCCCAAACATCTTGGAGAACTAACCACAGTTCTTCTGTGGATTTAGGCAGCCTCAGGTGCTTCTCTCTCTTCATGTAATCCCAGACAGACTTGATGATGTTGAGATCAGGGCTCTGTGGAGGCCATACCATCACTTCCAGGACTCATTGTTCTTCTTTACCCTGAAGATAGTTCTTAATGACTTTTGCTGTATGTTTGGTGTCGTTGTCATGCTGCAGAATACATTTGGGGCCAATCAGCCTCCCTGATGGTATTGCATGATGGATAAGTATCTGCCTGTACTTCTCAGCATTGAGGAGACCATTAATTCTGACCAAATCCCCAACTCCATTTGCAGAAATGCAGCCCCAAACTTGCAAGGAACATCCACCATGCTTCACTGGTGCCTGCAGACACTCATTCGTGTACCGCTCTCCAGCCCTTCGGCGAACAAACTGCCTTCTGCTGCAGCCAAATATTTGACTTATCAGTCCAGAGCACCTGTTGCCATTTTTCTGCACCCCAGTTCCTGTGTTTTCATGCATAGTTGAATCGCTTGGCCTTGTTTCCACGTCGGAGGTAGGGCCTTTTGGCCGCAAGTCTTCCATGAAGGCCACTTCTAACCAGACTTCTCCAGACAGTAGATGGGTGTACCAGGGTCCCACTGTTTTCTGACAGTTTTGAGCTGATGGCACTGCTGGACATCTTCCGATTGCGAAGGGAAGTAAGCATGATGTGTCTTTCATCTGCTGCAGTAAGTTTCCTTGGCCGACCACTGTGTCTACGGTCCTCAACGTTGCCCGTTTCTTTGTGCTTCTTCAAAAGAGCTTGGACAGCACATCTGGAAACCCTTGTCTGCCTTGACATTTCTGCCTGGGAGAGACCTTGCTGATGCAGTATAACTACCTTGTGTCTTGTTGCTGTGCTCAGTCTTGCCATGGTGTATGACTTTTGACAGTAAACTGTCTTCAGCAACCTCACCTTGTTAGCTGAGTTTGGCCGCTCCTCACACAGTTTTACTCCTCCTACACAGCTGTTTCTGTTTCAGTTAATGATTGTGTTTCAACCTACATATTGAATTGTTGATCATTAGCACCTGTTTGGTATAACGTTTAATCAGACACCTGACTAGATGCCTACAAAATCCCTGACTTGTGCAAGTGTACCTACAAGAATTGATGCTGTTTTGAAGGATAAGGGTGGTCACACCAAATAATGATCTGATGTAGATTTTTCTTCTGTTCACTCACTTTGCATTTTGTTAATTGATAAATATAATCTATTAACATGTCTATTTTTTAAAGCATTCTTACTTTACAGCATTTTTTCACATCTGCCTAAATCTTTTGCACAGTACTGTACGTTCATGTGAAACCCTGAACCATCGTCATGTGTCGTCTGACTGTATCCAATCCTGACATCAGCCTCCTCCAGAGGAGCTCAGGGAAGTTACTGATCAGTGGGTTTTATATGACTCCGCTCTTTATGTGGCTTGACCTTTGCTCTGTGACTGAACTAACGGGCATGGGAAACAGCCCTAACTCTATGGGTTGCCTTGTCATAGTCTTTAATAACCTCTTGTATAGGTGATATAACAGGGCATCGTGGGTTTTGGAGTTTGGATGGTTAACATGATGACAGTGTATCTAGCTTGCACACAGAAATCCCTTTGTTTGTGCTTCCTGCTTGAGCATGTCATCGATTTGCGGAGTAGCCTAAGAGTTGCCTTTTGAAACTTGACCCTGTCTTGCTGGTCAGTGTCCAGCCCAACACGCATACAGACAGGTCACTCAGTATGGATGGCTTACGGCTGGTCTTTACATGAATGACCCCAGGTCCGTGTGCCAGCCTGGTGTTGACACCGCTCTCTAAGTAGCCACTCATAGTGCACTGTCATGCCGTTGAGGAAAGAGATTGGACATGTCATAGGCAGTGAGGAGGAGGGATGGGGAGATGGATGTGTGAGGACGAGGAAAGAAATAACATGCTACAGCTGGGCAACTGAGAGGCTCAACACCTACTGTGTACCACAGGTGGCTGGTGGCACCTTCATTGGGAGGAAAGGCTCATAATAATGGCTGGAACGAAATTAATGAAATGGTATCAAACACATGGTTTCCACTCACTTCATTCCAGACATTGTGAGCCATCCTCCCCTTACCAGCCTCCTGTGCTGTAGACCCTAGAAGGTGCAATCAGTAGAATATAGAGAGGATCCGGACCCTGGTCTTGCATGCTAGTCTCTCTAGACAGACGGGTTTCTTCCCACAACATACCAATGATCTGTTGCCCTAGGTCTGGGAATTCCGAGACTAGTTGCATGTCGACACGTGGCCGTGACCACGTGACTGTGTGACCTGCCAACCCCACTGTTGCTCCATTGACTCCACTGGGCATCATGTCCAATTAAACACAGGCATTTGCCGCACCGAAGCAACGGCAACCACACAGCAACCAACCGGGAGTGGATTATCCCTCCCTCCGGTTACGCTGCCGGAACGTGACCCTTCCCACTATCTGACCCCGGTTAACGACCCTCACCCTAGCTACACACACACAGACACATATACACACACACACAGGTAAACAGATCAACAAACCCCCCTGTAAAATGGTAGTGAATAGGTAACCTGCTAGGAACACACTGCCTCCCTCTCTCTCCCTCTTCTCCATTTCCCTTCCTCCTCATCTTTCTGGAGATCGAGGTGTTTTTATGATTGATGGAGGCGAATCCGGCCTCCTAAATGCAAAGCAGATGAAGAGGGATTGTGTGTATGCTGGAAGCTTAGCCAGCCCTCAGTTAGCCCTCCTTTCTGCCTTCTCAGGTCTCTCTTCTGCGAGATAAAGACACTAATTTGTCTCAACGGTTATTAATTGCGGCATACGGAGAGCCCGTCACCTTAAATGAAGTGAAGGGGAAATCTTTTTCTTGTTGGCTTAGAGGTGGAGTCTGCTGTCGGCTGGTGTTGAGGGAGGGAGGAAGAGAGAGACAGGGTGGGCTTGGGGAAAACATGCATGTTTAAGCATAAGGGATGGAAGCCGAGTTTCAGTTTCAATAACTGGTGAATATGAAAGTGTGTTGTGTGTGCACTGTGTATCAAAAAGCTCCAATTCATCCAAGTCACTACTACAACAATCAAATGGAATAATCACCCAGTTTCCACGGCACACACACTCCTTGTCCCCCATGTACCTGTGCGTTGTGTCTCTCCCAGGCTCTGATACAGGCCCATGACAGGGTGGCGGAGCAGGAGTTGGAGCCGGACCCAGAAGAGAGTGTGATTCAGTACATGGGAGAGACCGTCAAACTGGTGCGACTGGAGAAGGCTGGTGACATGCCTCTGGTAAGCCACATACACACACTCATCTGTTTAAAACAATCAAGAATATCTGTGCAAATGGACCAATAAAGCAAATATTGTACTGTATTGTAGTGTAATGTTGGGGCGGCAGGTAGCCTAGTGGTTAGAGCGTTGGGCCAGTAACCGGAAGGTTGCTGGATCGAATCTCCGAGTTGACAAGGTAAAAATCTGTCCTTCTGCCCCTTGAACAAGGCAGTTTAACCCACTGTTCCCCGGTAGGCCATCATTGTAAATAAGAATTTGTTCTTAACTGACTTGCCCTTAGTTAAATAAAGATTCAACTTAAAAAAAAATATATATAATAAGAATAATGTATTTGTATTGTAAATTCCCTGATGTAGACTTGTCTTTCCAGTTGGTGTGTCTTTATGTCAGGTTCATCTAGGTGGTTTGTACTGATAAGTCTATCTGACTGGTAGTGTATTTGCCTGTGTGTCTTGTCCCCAGGGAGCCACAGTTCGTAACGAGATGGACAGCGTGGTGGTGAGTCGCGTGGTGAAGGGCGGGACAGCCGAGCGGAGCGGACTACTGGCCGAGGGAGATGAGATCCTGCAGATCAACGGTGTGCCCGTCCGTGGGAAAAACGTCAATGAGGTCCATGACCTTCTGGTGAGGAATTGGTTATATGAGAATCGCTCACACTGGATATCACACACACCCCTGGGTCGCTCGTCTTTTCAGTTCGCTCTAGCTAGCAACTAGAACGAGCTGCAACAACCACTCAAACTGGACAGTTTTATCTTCATCTCTTCATTCAAAGACTCAATCATGGACACTCTTACTGACAGTTGTGGCTGCTTCGCGTGATGTATTGTTGTCTCTACCTTCTTGCCCTTTGTGTTGTTGTCTGTGCCCAATAATGTTTGTACCATGTTTTGTGCTGCTACCATGTTATGCTGCTGCCATGTTGTGTTGTTGTCTTTAGGTCTCTCTTCATGTAGTGTTGTGGTGTCCCTCTTGTCGAGATGCGTGTTTTGTCATATATCTTTTTTATTTTTAATCCTCCGTCCCCGTAAGAGGCTGTTTGCCTTTTGGTAGGCCGTCATTGCAAATAAGAATTTGTTCTTAACTGAGTTACCTAGTTAAACAAATCAAATAAAAAACATGCACAGACACACACACAATGTGCCCATTGACTGGTGTCAGTATGTCGCATTGATGCCATCAAATCTAATGAATATAACATTTTATGTAGCCTCGGCTCGACTCCGTCTTTCCTCATTCTTGAAACCACAAAACATTACAGTACATGACACTACATTGTGTAATACTTAGTTCATTTGAATGAAGCTGATTCCATGTACTGTAGATTGGTCTCTCTCCTCAGACAGAGATGCTTCGTTAATTTGAATGAAGCTGATTCCATGTACTGTAGATTGGTCTCTCTCCTCAGACAGAGATGCTTAGTTCATTTGAATGAAGCTGATTCCATTTACTGTGGATTGGTCTCTCTCCTCAGACAGAGATGCTTAGTTAATTTGAATGAAGCTGATTCCATGTACTGTGGATTGTACTCAGTGTCATTGGTCTCTCTCCTCAGACGGAGATGCATGGCACTTTGACCTTCCTTCTCATCCCCAGCTCTCAGAAGAAAACTCCCCCACACAGAGAGACGGTGGTAAGGCTCCTTCAGGGTGTGTGTGTGGTGTGTGTATGTGTGCGTGCATGCATGCACAACATGTGTTCAATTATTACATCATAATCAGTTACCAAACTCTTCTGAGAGATGATGATTAGGATTATGTCACCCATGTGTTCAGATGCACGTGAGGGCGTATTTTAACTACGACCCGTCTGATGACCCGTACGTGCCGTGCAGGGAGCTGGGCCTGTCCTTCCGGAAGGGAGACATCCTCCACATTATCAGCCAGGACGACCCCAACTGGTGGCAGGCCTACCGGGAGGGAGATGAGAACAACCAGCCCCTAGCCGGGCTAGTACCAGGTACCCAGCCCTAACCCCAACCCTAACAACCCCTACCGCATCATTTGTTTCCCCAAGTAAATATTTCTGTTGCCATTCCCCCTCTCCCAGGGAAGAGCTTCCAGCAGCAGAGAGAAGCTATGAAGAAAACCATTGTGGACAGGAATCCTGACAGCCCAGGTAAGGGGATTACTATATATACTGCCTGCTCAGTTACACACTCCAGGCACTATCACAAGTGTCTAAACACAAGTATGCACACACACACACACACACACACACACACACACACACACACACACGATCATTATGATCTGATATGCTCTAAATCATCCGTTGATCATTTTCCACTTCTCATTTTCTCCAGGGAAGCTTTGGTGTTCAAAGAAGAACAAAAAGCAGAGGAAGAAAACCATTTACAACCCCAGCAGCAACGTTGGTAAGACTAGTTCTTTCTCCCACATCTTTTTTGTCCAATCCCAAAGTGACTGCTAGACCCCTATGTACTTGTGGATATTTGATTGGTGTGAGGAATATGGTGAAAATTTCACTTAGCCTATCAGAGGTGGAGCTACTACCATATTGCTCACACCTGTCAAGTCCTCTCCGATATCCACAACATAGGGGGGCATTGGTCATAGACACCCCATCGGTATAGGGGTCGATCTGGGACTTGGCCTCTCTCTCAATGTCTATGTACATTCTAATAGATTTTCACACGATTGTAAAGTGACTTCGGAAAGAATTCAGACCATTAACGTTTTGCACATTTAGTTACGTTACAGCCTTATTCTAAAATGGATTAAATAAATAAAAAATCCTCAGCAATCTACACACAGTACCCCATAATGACAAAGCGAAAATAGGTTTTTAAAAATGAAAAACTGAAATATTTTATTTACATAAGTATTCAGATCTTTTGCTATGAGACTCGAAATTGGGCTCTGGTGCATGCTGTTTAAATGTATCATCCTTGATCTTTCTACCACCTGTTGTAAATTCAATTGATTGGACATGATTTGGAAAGGCACACACCTGTCTATATAAGGTCCCACAGTTGACAGTGCATGTCAGAGCAAAAACCAAGCCATGAGGTTGAAGGAATTGTCCGTAGAGCTCCGAGACAGGATTGTGTCGAGGCACAGATCTGTAGAAGGGTACCAAAACATTTCTGCAGCATTGAAGGTCCCCAAGGACACACTGGCTTCCATCATTCTTAAATGGAAGAAGTTTGGAACCACCAAGACTCTTCCTAGAGCTGTCCGCCCGGCCAAACTGAGCAATCAGGGGAGAAGGGCCTTGGTCAGAGAGGTGACCAAGAACCCGATGGTCACTGTCAGAGCTCTAGAGTTCCTCTGTGGAGATGGGAGAACCTTCCAGAAGGACAACCATCTCTGCAGCACTCCAGCAATCAGGCCTTTATGGTAGAGTGGCCAGACGGAAGCCACTCCTCAGTAAAAGGCACATGACAGCCCACTTGGAGTTTGCCAAAAGGTACCTAAAGACTCTCATACCATGAGAAACAAGATTCTCTGGTCTGATGAAACCAAGATTGAACTCTTTGGCCTGAATGCCAAGCGTCACATCTGGAGGAAACCTGGCACCATCCCTACGGTGAAGCATGGTAGTGGCAGCATCATGCTGTGGGGATGTTTTTCAGTGGCAGGGACTGGGAGACTAGTCAGGATCGAGGCAAAGATGAACAGAGCAAAGTACAGAGAGATTCTTGATGAAAACCAGCTCCAGAGCGCTCAGGACCTCAGACTGGGGCGAAGGTTCACCTTCCAACAGCAAAAGAATCCTAAGCACACAGCCAAGACAACGCAGGAGTGGCTTTGGGACAAGTCTCTGAATATCCTTGAGTGGACTTGAACCCGATTGAATATCTCTGGAGAGACCTGAAAATAGCTGTGCAGCGGCGCTCCCCATCCAACCTGACAGAGCTTGAGAGGATCTGCAGAGAAGAATGGGAGAAAGTACAGGTGTACATACCAAGCTTGTAGCGTCGTACCCAAGAAGACTCGAGGCTGTAATCGCTGCAAATGGTGCTTTAGCAAATTTTTTATAAATTAGCAATAAAAAAAAAAAATGTTTTTGCTTTGTCATTATGGGGTATTGTGTGTAGATTGATTAGATTTAAAAAAAAAAAAAAAAAAAAAAAAATGTAATACATTTTAGAACAAGGCTGTAACCTAAACAAATGTGGTCTGAATACTTTCCGAAGGCACTGTGCATGTAAAAATCGGTGCGAACTCGGTTCGGACATTACATTCAGACGTGCTAAGTACTCTCGGCCAGCAAATGTTATTGGTATGTATTAGAGTTAAAAGTATGAGTGTGGAATGCCCTCTCCTAGCAGGAAGTCTAAATACCTCAGTCTTGTTGGCACACAGGAGGCTGGACTCTGGGGCACATCCAGAAATAAATGGATTGGGTAGAACAGATATGCCTCTGACATGTAATCATGCCTGCTCTATTCATGAAATTTCTATCTGCCATTGTCACCCTCAGCTGAATGTTGTGGAATATTCTGATAGGTATATCTGTTCTACATAACATATTTCTATCTGGTATGTATATAGAGTAACATTTCTGTAACATTTCAATCTGCAACACCTTCAGTAAACCACAACCTCTCTACTTACCTCTGTTCCGCCCAGACTACTCCGCCCATGACATCCTGACCTATGATGAGATGGCGCTCTACCACCAGCCGGCCAATCGCAAGCGACCTATCGCCCTGATTGGTCCGCCCAACAGCGGGCAGGACGAGCTGCGGCGGAGGCTGCTGTCAATCCAGCCGGACAGATTCGCCACCGCCGTGCCACGTAAGTAGATCAATCAGAGCAGGGGATTGGGGGTTAGAGGGCGGGGCAAGACTTGAGATGGGAACAAGATTCACTTGTTCTTGTGGGAGGTTCAGTTCGTGGCCTGTTAGGTTTTTATATATTATTTAAGTGTTGTGATTATTAAACAGACTTTAAATAAAGTTTGATGGGGTTTGATAGCTTGAAGCATTGACAAATTACTACAGCAATTCAATCAGGTAGGGTAGACGTTACCAATACATACAGCTTTGCTTCTACCAAATTCTAATTTCTTGTGTTAACTGTTTATTACAATAGACCAGACAAAAACCTAATTATACATTTAATACTACATTTAATATACATTTAATTATACATTTAATATACATTTAATATACCAAATTCTCATTTCAACAATCGTTATCACTCAGATACAACGAGAAGCCCACGGATACATGAGAAGAATGGGAGGGAGTACCACTTTGTGAACCGGCTGGCGTTTGAGACGGACGACGCAGCAGGGAAGTTCATCGAGTCTGGGGAGTATGACAGGAACTTGTACGGCACCAGCAGTGACTCGGTTCGACAGGTCATCAACTCAGGCAGGATCTGTCTGCTGTGCCTGCACACTAAGGTAGGAAACTAAATCTTCATAAGCCCTACATAGTACTTCATAAGCACTACATAGATGCTTCATAAATCATGTGTAAGTAAGTCATTCTACATAAAGGGTGATAGGTCCTTACACCTGATGCTTAGCCCTTGTGCCACACTTTATGTAGCATGCCATTTTAAGCATCTTTACAGGCCTTATGAATGGTTTATAAAGACTTTTTAATCCTTAAAAGTTTTGTTTTGTTTAAAGTGGGACTGTTAGCCGCTAGTTGAGAATATGTTGTGGAGGATATTTCATATCATGTTTTGAAAGTGTACTATCCATGCTGCTATTCTTCTATTCCCCTTTTTTCAATGTTCTCCCCTCCTCCTGCTGCTGTTTTCTTTGGTTCTCTCCATCAGTCACTGCGGGTGCTGTGGTCCTCCAACCTCAAGCCCTATGTGATCTTCCTTGCTCCTCCCTCTCAGGAGCGATTGCGCACCCTGCTGGCCAAGGATGGCAAAAACCCAAAGGTACTTATCTCACAAAAAGCCCTTTATCAGCAAGTACCATAGATACATTAATACCCACAGTGAATGTATTACATGAATCACACTTATCATGTTGATCATATATACCTGTGAGAAGCTATAATGAACTATTTATCCTCTGCTGGTACAGTAATAGTTCCGCCTTGAGCTACATCTAGCCAGGATATCTCTAACGCCTGTCCTTCCCTCCTGTTTCCCTGCATCTTGCCAGGATATGTCTAACCCACCGTTTCCCAAACTCTGTCCTGGGGACCCCAAATGGGTGCACTTTTTGGTTTTTGCCCTAGCACTATACAGCTGATTCAAATAAACAAGCTGTATAGTGCTACGGCAAAAAACAAAACGTGCACCCCTTATAGTCCCCAGGACTGAGTTTGGGAAACCCTGCTCTAACCCCTATTTTTCCCTCCTGTTTCCCTACATCTAGCCAGGATCTCTAACCCCTATTTTTCCCTCCTGTTTCCCTACATCTAGCCAGGATCTCTAACCCCTTTCCTTCACTCCTGTTTCCCTACATCTAGCGAGGATATCTTTAACCCCTGTTCTTCCCTCCTGTGTTTCCCTACATCTAGCCAGAGGAACTGAAGGAGCTGATGGAGAAGGCCTGGGAGATGGAGCAGGCCTATGGCCACCTGTTTGACACCGCCATCGTTAACAGCGAGCCAGAAACAGCCTTCCACGAGCTGCTGCGGCTCATTGACAAGTTGGACACGGAGCCCCAGTGGGTGCCCTCCTCCTGGTTGTGCTAGGGGTTAGGGTTCACCCTAGAGGTCAACCCCAGGGAGCCTCATGAATGAGAGTGTGGCCTGGGTCATGTTCATTAGGCACCAAACGGAAGAAAACAGATTGAAACAGGAAGGGACTACCTGGACTCGTCCAATAAGAACCACTTGTTTTCATTTTCAGAAAAAAGTTAACGTTTCACTACGGTGTACCCTAATGAACATGACCCACAGCTCTGGAGGAATGACCCTAAAAGGAAGAATGGACAATGATCGCTGAGGCCACCGTTAGACCATCGTGGACCCTCGCTGACACAAAATACAGGGCCCATGCCTTCTCTGACCGAAAGGGTGACTTGTCCTTTAACTAGCCTTCTTATGGTAGGGGGACTTTACTACATTTGCAGGGATGGATACTGTCTTATATATGTGTGTTCTGTCTGTGTTTTGTCTTTGTGAATGTTCTTTTGGGTTTGTGTCAATGTCGTCAACATTCCAGTAGCCTATGCAAAGACATTTATCCGAAACTGTAGAAAACATATTTCAATCTCAATAGTTATTTATGATTGTAAAATGTGTATTTTTAGAAGAGATGGTAAACAAATGTGGTTTACCATTACCTCAGACCCCAATGTAAGGTATACAACAAGAGCATGCAATGCACAGGAACAATATCTCTCAATTGAGGACCAGTTTGCTACTATGTAACTTTCTCCTAGAAGTGAGAACCAAAGAGAAGCCGTTTGTATTGTAAATATGGTAAGGTACTTGCTGTGTATAAAGGATAGTACTATGTTGTGTTATCTTGAGTTGCTGCGCTTGTACCTCAAACAGACCTCAATCAATCATCATCGGTAAAGATCAGCTTAGTAGCTATTGTCTAGTCAGTGTATCGAGGGGCTTGATTCAGTCATTATCGCCGGAGATCTGCTCTATAGCGTGCTTGAAGGTCATTTCCCATTGAGCCGACATATGCAGCGTTTACTGGGAATCCAGTCTCCGCAAACACGGGAATGTTGCCTTTAAATTTCAATCGCACTATAGCACTGAACTTCAGCGTTACAGATTAAATCAAGCTCCTAGTTAGTCTGACCAGACACTAACAGGTTGAATCAAGCTCCTAGTTAGTCTGACCAGACACTAACAGGTTGAATCAAGCTCCTAGTTAGTCTGACCAGACACTAACAGGTTGAATCAAGCTCCTAGTTAGTCTGACCAGACACTAACAGGTTGAATCAAGCTCCTAGTTAGTCTGACCAGACACTAACAGGTTGAATCAAGCTCCTAGTTAGTCTGACCACAGACACTAACAGGTTGAATCAAGCTCCTAGTTAGTCTGACCACAGACACTAACAGGTTGAATCAAGCTCCTAGTTAGTCTGACCACAGACACTAACAGGTTGAATCAAGCTCCTAGTTAGTCTGACCAGACACTAACAGGTTGAATCAAGCTCCTAGTTAGTCTGACCACAGACACTAACAGGTTGAACAATTAGGAGCTGTAGCCTACTTCAACATATCAATTCATCTGACAAACTTTTTTCATTGGTACTTTATAAGCAGAACTCAAGAAGCCATCTTCAATAAAATGAACATTTCTCTGGAGCACTGTTTCATAATGTTGGACATTAGATACTAGTTTCAGGTAAATTAATGCACTTCATAAATATTAATTGTGTATGAGTATGCTGAGTTACCAAAACATGTAAGTAAGATCAGAATTGGGCTGCATGTGGAAATGCAGCCTGATGCACAAATTGTGGCTAAAACATCAAACTCATTTGAGAAAGTGACACTTGAAGAATATACAGAATCTTCATTTGGATGAAGTGCTCTGACAGGTGGGGTTGCCGTCAGGGTGCAACAGCAGATGGTTACAGGGGGATCAGGTACCTACATGTGAGCCATCCTCCTGTAAAGGGTCAATGCCATAGAAATAGAATGTAATTCTGCTATGTTCAATATAACCCCACTCATATGGGGCCAACATGGAAGGGACTAGCCTCCACAAAGCACACAGAACGACCACCCTGTTATAACTGTACAGAATGACGGCATGCATTGACTTGAGTGTTCTGGTGAAACCGTAAACTTTACATAGCCATCTATGTCCTCACCCAATCAGATGGAATGTTCAATACAGTTCACATATGTAAACCATGTTACTTTACTTAATCTATATATTATTCGCTGCTTTAAGTATTCAAAAGATAACTAATGTCAGATTTAACAACGTCAATGCACTAGTGAACTGATGTGATTGCTGTTAGCAGCAAAGTTCTGACTTTAAAGTTTAAACCTCATAGTTCAATACAGGGATACATCTGGGACATCTCCAATACTGAAAATGACAAAACATCACCGGTGTACACAAAGACGGAACTTTTTTTTTTAGAACAATACAACATGAAGAAATAGGATTGACGGCATGTCACTCGAACAGCAGGTCCTCGTCTGTTTCCTCCGTCAGCATGTTGGACGGCTCAGCGATGGGGCCCAGCTTGGCCAGACGGATGGCGATCTCCTTCTCAGTCCTCTCCCTCATCTGCTTCTTCTTCTCCTGGATCTTCTTCAGCCTGAGGAGATGGACACGCCATAGAGATAGTTTGAAGATATAACCCGTTTTAGCGTGGACATTGAGGGCTTCCACCATTTAAAGTAGTCAACTAGGTAGGGATTCCTATTGGTTGGGAGAAATCAGCCAATAATCAGAGCATTGTCTTCTTTAAATAAATGGGCTATTGTTTGTAAATGGCTTTAAGCTACTGTATGTCACCTCCATCTAGCAGCCACAATAAATTACAACATTTGGTTCAGGACTCCAGCACTGCAGGTGGCAGTAAATCACCAATATAGCGTGACATTTTTTTTTTTTTTTTCAAACAAAAGAAGAAAATTGACCACTTTAAAATGAAAATAGGCAGCGCCATTGAGGCTATGTGGTCACAGATGCCATAATGGGACAGATACAAAGATGAGACCTCTTTCCATCTCTATGAACATACCATAGAAACTGAATTAGAACCTTTTATATCTCTAGGAGATACAGACGGTGATACTCCGGTAAGATGGGGTTAGAGACAAGGATATGGAGTTGAGGGACACTTTTATTTTTTTTAAAGGGAGTTAGTCTGGAAATATAACTTACCTGTAGAACTCTTCTCGTTCCCTCTCATCCAGCTCAGTGATGATGTAGCTGAGGGTCCGCTCAATGCGGGGGATGATTACTGCGGACAGTTCAAATCACATTTTAATAATCTTGCTCTCTTCCTACAATCTCTTCTGACAGCCATTATTGATATGTGGCCCATGTTTTGTCATTGTGCGAAAGCAGGGCGGACTCACCATGCTCGATGGCATTCACACGGCGGTTGGTGATCTTGATGGCTTGATCCAGTGTGACGAAGGAAGTCTGTCGATCAAAGAAGTGAGACCATGAGACTTTGTTGTTTAGTGAGACATACATTGCATGTTTTACCACAGTCTTGCAACAGACTTACTCCGTGGGATCATGGTCCTTAGGGCACCCACCAGAAAACGTTATCTTTTTGCAATGGGAAAACGAAAATAAGCTGTTCTTATTGGCCAAGGCCTGGAAAATCCCTTCCTGTTTCATTCTATTTTATTCCATCTGGCACCTAATGAACATTGACAGAGTGCCCCCTACCTGTAAGGAGGCCAACTCCACTAGCAGCTCCACTGCTTTAGCATAGTTCCTCTTCAGCCTGGAGAGCTGCTCTCCTCCCCTGGCCAGACCAGTCAGCTCATAACCTAACAAGTAGAGGATGGAAGGAATACCGTGAGTAGTGACACAAACACCACTACTTGTTCAATAGCAAGGCATAGACAAAGCTTCCTTTAAACCTGTAAAAAATTATAATAATAATAACACTTTTTTTTTTAAAAGAACATTTTCCCATAAATGCAGCCATGCCAATGTTTGAGATTATTTAATATGTTATGATAACAAAATTGCCATTTAGAAGGTTTATTCAAAAAGAGTCATGCGTTCATACTCTACCAACTGAGCAACACAGGAGCAGATAAGACAACTTACTGTCCCCTCCTTCTTGGTAGAGCTCAAACACAGGTAGAGTGACCCCTATGAGGGAGAGGAGAATCACACAGGTCAGACATTTAGGAGAGACATGATGTTGTTCTAAAAAAGGCACAGAGAAGATCATAGGAGCTAACACTGCCAGTTCTCTGACCTCCTCCCTATAGGCTGTACCTTTAAACAAAATTGGGATCCTTAACAAAATGATTATTTTCTGTGTTATAGCCTAACTAGACGATAGGCTATAAAGGCCTGAGGAAAGTCTGACGAGAAACATATACTGCCCTCCCGGGAACAGGCCCAAATCCCCGTCATTTGCGCGAAGAAAAGACGGAGGAAAAGAGGACGCAGATCAGGCTGCCTTTTGAGAATCTGTAGGCGAGAGAGTAAACTCTCACTGCCTTCCGTTCTACTTGCTAACATGCAATCATTGGAAAATAAACTGATGACCTACGATTATCCTAACAGGACATTAAGAACTGTAATATCTTATGTTTCACCGAGTCATGGCTGAACGACGACACAGATAATATAGAGCTGGAGGGATTTTCAATGCACCGGCAGAACAGAGAAGCTACGTCTGGTAAGACGAGGGGTGGGGATGTGTGTCTTTTTGTCAATAACAGCTGGTGCACAATGTCTAATATTAAAGAAGTCTCGAGGTATTGATTGCCTGTGGTAGAGTACCTTATGATAAGCTGTAGACCACACTACCTACCAAGAGAGTTCTCATATTATTCGTAGCCGTCTATTTACCACCACAGACCGATGCTGGCACTAAGATCGCTCTCAACCAACTCTATAAGGCCATAAGCAAACAAGAAAATGCTCACCCAGAAGCGGCGCTCCTAGTGGCCGGGGACTTTAATGCAGGGAAACTTAAATCAGTTATACTAATTTTTACCAGCATGTCACATGTGCAACCAGAGGGGAAAAAAAACTCTAGACCACCTTTACTCGACGTACAGAGATGCATACAAAGCTCTCCCTCGCCCTCCATTTGGCATATCTGACCATAATTCTATCCTCCTGATTCCTGCTTACAAGCAAAAACTAAAGCAGGAAGTACCAGTGACTCTCTCAATACATTAGTGGTCAGATGACATGGATGCTACGCTACAAGACCGTTTTGCTAGCATAGACTGAAATATGTTCCAGGATTCATCCAATGGCATTGAGGAGTATACCACCTCAGTCATCGGCTTCATCAATAAGAGCATCGACGACGTCGTCCCCACAGTGACCGTACGTACATATCCCAACCAGAAGCCATGGATTACAGGCAACATCCGCATCGGACGCCTATAAGAAATCCCACTATGCCCTCAGACGAACTAAGAAACAAGCAAAGCATCAATACAGGATAAAGATTGAATCCTACTACACCGGCTCTGACGCTCGTCGGATGTGGCAGGGCTTAAACTATTAAGGACTACAAAGGGAAACCCAGACGCGAACTGCCTAGTGATGCGAGCCTACCAGACGAGCTAAATGCCTTTTATGCTCGCTTTGAGGCAAGCAACACTGAAGCATGCACGAGAGCATCAGCTGTTCTGTGTGATAACGCTTTCGGTAGCCGATCTGAGCAAGACCTTTAAACAGGTCAACATTCACAAAGCCACGGGTCCAGACGGATTACCAGGACGTGCACCCAAAGCATGCGCGGACCAACTGGCAAGTGTTTTCACTGACATTTTCAACCTCTCCCTGACTGAGTCTGTAATACCTATGTTTCAAGCAGACCACCAGTCCCTGTGCCCAAGGAAGAGAAGGTAACCTGCCTAAATAACTACCACCCCGTAGCACTCACGCCTGTAGCCATGAAGTGCTTTGAAAGGCTGGTCATGGCTCACATCAACAGCATCCTCCCAGATAACCTAGACCTACTCCAATTCGCATACCGCCCCAACAGATCCACAGATGATGCAATCTCAATTGCACTCCACACTGCCCTTTCCCACCTGGACAAAAGGAACACCTATGTGAGAATGCTGTTCATTGACTACAGCTCAGCATTCAACACCATAGTGCCCATGAAGCTCATCACTAAGCTGAGGACCCTGGGACTAAACACCTCCTTCTGCAACTGGATCCTGGACTTCCTGATCGGCTGCCCCTAGGTGGTGGGGGTAGGCAACAACACATCTGCCATGCTGATCCTCAACACTGGGTGTGTACTTAGTCCCCTCCTGTACTCCCTGTTCACCCACGCCTGCGTGGCCAAACACGACTCCAACACCATCATTGTTTTCTCCCCAATTTTGTGGTATCCAATTGGTAGTTTCAGTCTTGTCTCATCGCTGCAACTCCCTTACAGGCTCGGGAGAGGTGAAGGTCGAGAGCCGTGCGTCCTCCAAAACCCAACCAAGCCGCACTGCTTCTTGACACAATGCCCACTTAACCCAGAAGCCAGCCGCACCAATGTGTTGGAGGAAACGCTGTGCACCTGGCGACTGTGTCAGCGTGCTCTGCGCCCAGCCAGCGACAGGAGTCGCTAGTGCGCGATGGGACAAGGACATCCCTGCCGGCCAAACCCTCCCCTTACCCGGACAATGCTGGGCCAATTGTGCGCCACCCCATGGGTCTCCCGGTCACAGCCGGGAGGCCCTTACCATCATTAAGTTTGCTGACGACACAACAGTGGTAGGCCTGATCACCGACAACGATGAGACAGCCTATAGGGAGGAGGTCAGAGAACTGGGAGTGTGGTGCCAGGATAACAACCTCTCCCTCAACGTGATCAAGACAAAGGAGATGATTGTGGACTACAGGAAAAGGAGGACCGAGCATGCCCCCATTCTCATTGATGGGGCTGTAGTGGAGCGGGTTGTTAGTTTCAAGTCTCCCGCCTCATTTGTTTTGTACACTGCTGCTACTCGCTGTTTTTTATCTATGCATAGTCACATACATGTACAAATTACCTCTAACCTGTACCCCGCACACTGACTCGGTACCGGTACCCCCTGTATATAGCCTCGTTATTGTGTTACTTTTTATTTTTTACTTTAATTTATTTGGTCAATATTTTCTTAACTCTTCTTGAACTGCACTGTTGGTTAAGCGCTTGTAAGTAAGCATTTCACAGTAAGGTCTACACTTGTCGTATTCGGCACATGTGACAAATAAAGTTTGATTGACTGTGTGAGAAGTGTTGCGTCGGACTCATCTCAGTATCCTAGCCTCTTCATTGATGATAGGCTCTGCCTTACTGAAGTTGTGAGATACAGCATTCCATTGCGAGATACAACTTTTGATTGCCGATACATATGCCTAGTGTACGGTTCCGACTGTCTGCCTGGTGGCTGTCCTGCCTATGATATGCCCCTCCCCTCTCTCTGTCTGTCCCTCGCTAGATCACTATGAAAGATGTGTGTTCTCGGAAGTACGGCAACCAATCAGTCTCCTCCATTCCAAAAATACTGAATCTTAGGAGACGATTCCTAGTGGACACTCAGAAAAGGTAGTCGACGTGCAAGGAGTCGAGGAATCAATTATTTTGGAGCCGACTCTCCACTACGTCACTGTCGTCAGCAGAGAAAGGCAAGCGACAGCAGCGAAGTTCTGTATGACAATACTTTGAGAAGTTAAATGAGAAAGAAATGCAAACTTTGATGTGGAACTGAGATCCAGTAATGGTAGTACAGGTGCAACGCTGAACCGTCTGACTTTGAAAGGGACGCTCTGTGAGACCCAAACCGTTGCTGGCAGCTGCGCTGAATTCACATGGAATTTTATGAAAGAAAAATCGATTTAAAAAAATGTATGTTTATTTAATTTTTTGGCCCATTTATAACATCCCTAGTGAGTCCAGAGCTGCTAACCTGCCACGTTGTCCTTCTTCGCCCGAACCTTCACCTTGGCCTTGTTAACATTCTGGATGACAGTGGTGCTGTGGGAACATTAGGAGAATGTTATGAGAGAACATTGACTAAACATTAGACAAACGGCCTAAATAAAAAGCATCAAATGCACATCCTCTCACCTGAAGTCACCAGCAGCGAATTTCGCCTCAGCTAAAGAGAAGGCCGCCTCCCTCATCACTTCGCCCATCAAGGTCTTTGTCTAGAGATAGCGAGAGGAAACGAGAAGGACTGAAGTCAATGTGTCAGGCCTTGATGACATTAGGATCTGTTATACAAAACAAACTTACAGTATATTACTAAGAAACAGGGAATTCAACAATGTTTTAAACATAGAAATAGAACTACAAGAACAGATATTCCCATTTAAATCAATGGTTGGTGATGGGTAGGCCGGCAGCCATATTGAGTTTACCCTAGCCCTTAATCATGACTCTGAGGTCCATTACACATAAGAGTCATTGGACGAAGGCGTCTTCTCTCGGGAGAGCATTGTTCTGAACATGAATCGCTTGCGGTTAAATTGATACACACCTTTTATAGGGTTAGGGTTCCACATTGCCATATCTCTATGTTACAGCACGTGTTTACAGAAGACAGAGGGACAACCTGTGCTAATTAGCTATATAGCATGCACCGAACACCTGTGTGTAATGGAAGAAGCTCACAGAACGGGACCACATACTTTGAGAACTGATTCACGTTTAGATTGAGTATTGGGCTGTTTTGGCTGCCAGAGCCAGCGTACCTCTGAATAACTTTGGACCTTAAGGAGTAACGGCAGGCTCCTTAAGAGTACATCTTGGGCTAACGTGACTCATTAGTGTACCATCAAATGTCCATGGTTTTCCCCAGTCTAATATTTTTGCTTCTATGGTTTTAACCCCCCTTGAATTACCTCAATGATCTTGCGGAGGATCTGACGGAAGCGCATGGAGAGAGCATCAGCCTTCTTCTTCAGTAGGTTCCTGCCGGTCTGGGCCCCCTTCAGACGGGCCTTCATGATGGTCTGAGCCCTTCACAGACAAGTCATCAGATGTCAGATAGAGGACTTCCATAATAAATATGAACAGTCAGATTTGAATCATAGTAAGTAGGCCTAAGTAGTTTGACATGTCATAATCTGTGGAGAATATTTTTGGGGAAAGTACAGTAGTCCCAGACTACATGTAAGGCACATAAAAAGCTCTGTGGTTTGGAAATTATGGCCAGTCATCACATGACAGGGGGACATGTCCAATTTTAGATGTTCATCATGAAATGGCAAAGGATAAAAATGATTGACAATGCAAAACTCCCCAAAATAACCAATACCCTTGCAAATTGATGCAAAAAAATTCAGCGGTTTAGTTTATCATTAATTAAAGGCCTCACAATTGGCTGCACTCAACTAGCTAGCTAACAACTAGTTAACAACTCCCTTAGCTTACTGATCTGTCATTGCACCCATTTTATTCATTGAAAGCACTTTTACAAAATGGGCTCTGCCTAACAACTAGCTAGAACAGGGATGGGAAACTGATGGGAGTGGGAGCCACAAACAAATGTGAACTCATCACGAGGGGCTGCAGCTGCTCGCAGGTCTGCGTACCCACGTGCATGCTCCCTTTAATTCGCCCCTCCTGGAGGACCTGAGGACTAAAACCATTCCTCAGGACTACCTGGTCTGATAAATCCTGGTAGTCCCCAGTCCACCTGGTCGTGCTGCTGATACAGTTTCTGCTGTTTTGCCTGTGGCTATGGAACCCTGACCTGTTCACCAGACATGCTACCTTGCCCAGGGCCTGCGGTATTCAAACCTCTTTTTCCCTCTACCGCACATGCTGTCTCTAACTCTGAATGCTCGGCTATGAAAAGCCAACTGACATTTATTCCTGAGGTGCTGACTTGTTGCACCCTCTACAACCACTGGGATTATTATTATTATTATTATTTGACCATGCTGGTCATCTATGAACATTTGAACATCTTGGCAATGTTCTGTTATAATCTCCACCCGGCACAGCCAGAAGAGGACAGGCCACCCCCCAGAGCCTGATTCCTCTCTAGGTTTCTTCCTAGGATCCTGCCTTTCTGGGGAGTTTTTCCTAACCACCATGCTTCTACATTGGCATTGCTTGCTGTTCGAGGTTTTAGGCTGGGTTTCTGTATAAGCCCTTTGTGACAACTGATGATGTAACAAAATGTTTAGAATTGCACAAAATGAACTCAAAAATTGCAGATAATCTCCTGCAATTCTACACATTTTGCTATAGGGTGAATAGGAAAATGTGCATTTTTACAGCTAATTAACTACAATTCTACACATTTTTCCATAGGGTGGAGATAAATGCTTGCCGTTTTTAATGATATCTGAGTGAGACTGACAAACAAAATCAAATGAAGGCCCCGTCGGCCGGTAATTCGACCATGATTACAAAATTATGATAGCTGGCGCTGGATTAATTTACTAATCAGAAAAATGTTAGCTGACATGAGCTAATTGCGTGATTGACATAAGAAAAAAAATGCTGATTCACAACCACATTTCAAAATGGCACCTTATGTATTCTGCTATTGTAATTTACAACGGAGTTAAAAAATTATACATGACCAAAGGTATGTGGACACCTGCTTGTAGAACATCTCATTCTAAAATCATGGGCATTAATATGGAGTTGGTCCCTTTGCTGCTATAACAGCCTCCACTCTTCTGTGAAGGCTTTCCACTAGATGTTGGAACATTGCTGCGGGACTTGCTACAAGAGCATTAGTGAGTTCGGGCATTGATGGCGGTGGGCTTTACAACACTCCAGCAGACGCTTGGCATTGCGATCTTAGGCTTGTGTGTAGCTGCTCAGCCATGGAAACCCATTTCACGAAGCTCTGAGGAACAGTTCTTGTGCTGACTTTGCTTCTTTTTACCTTTATTTAACTAGGCAAGTCAGTTAAGAACAAATTCTATTTTCAATCACGGCCTAGGAACAGTGAGTTAACAACAGATTTTTACCTTTGTCAACTCGGGGATTTGAACTTGCAACCTTTCAGTTACTAGTCCAACGCTCTAACCACTAGGCTACCTGCCGGAATTCGGTAGTGAGTGTTGGAACCGAGTTCAGACGACTTCGCGGCTGAGCTGTTGTTGCTTCTATAAGTTTCCACTTCACAATAACAGCACTTACAGCTGACCAGGGCAGAAATTTGACTTGTTGGAAAGGGCATCGTATGACAGTGCCAAGTTGTAAGTGTGAGCTCTTCAGTAAGGCCATTCTCCTGTCAACGTTTGTCTATGGAGATTGCATGGCTGTGTGCTCGATTGTATACACCTGTCAACAGCGTGTGTGGCTGAAATAGCAGAATCCACTCATTTGAAGGGGTGTCGACATACGTATGTGTATATATAGTGTTTTTTTTTTATTGTTATTATTGATCCGAGAGTCTTCAAAAGGGGTTTGGTAATCTCTGAGCTAGAAGGCGATGTAGATTCATATAAAATTGGGGAGCATAAAATCGCAAACCTAGCTAGATTGCTTGGATTACTTAAAAATGTCAAACATGCTAACTAGCTACTTAGCTAGCTAACGTTACTTACATTCTAGAGGGGAATACGTCGATCCTCTCTTTTCCTGACATCTTGTTCTTTGTACTTCAATTCTTTGTACTTCAATTCCGTCTGGATGACTAGACGGCTAACAGATATCTCTAATAATAAAGAAAAGCTATTGCACAATTTTTATTACACCTTGAGTATGACAGGTTTGTAACCGATGTCGTGATCATGATTTTCTAGTGCGAAAACACATCAGCTGGTTAGAAGTCATGTGACTGTGTTGTTAACAGCTGTTGCGCTTGCGCCTGTCTGCCCAGGCGCTTTCTCTTCCGGGTCGATAAACGAGCTCACAGATGAATTTGAAGTTGTAGCAATTGGGCCCAATTCGCTAGCTACGTATTTGAGAAAATCAAAAACAGGACATTACACCATATTGTTCCGTAACTATACGATACAGGTGAGACGTCTACTCCAGTCACCGCGAACAAACAGCTGTTTGCCGGGGTTGTGAAGAGTTCATTGGCTAGTTAGGTGCATGTGCCAAATGTGTGCGCTAATGTAATCACGTTAAACTGGGTTACTTTATGGCAATACAGTAAGAGGATATTTATCTGTCAACTCATTCTTGTCGGTGTAAAAATATGTGCTATGGCAATTGAGTGCAGTTAGAGATATCTGCTGTGAGAACATGCAGGTGTGACCAATGTGGATTCTTTGACGTCTAGAGATTTGAACAGTTGAAGGGAAGGAGTTTTTTGGACATGGAGGTATGGTCAGTTAACGCTAGACTGAAATATCACAACAAAATGTAATCTCTGTCATGGAACTGTCCTTGTAGCGTACTAAACCACACGGGAAGGAAGTGTATTATGAACTTCACCAGAGTGGAGCAGAGGTCCCGGCTTTGTGGAATCTAGCTCTGACTACAGTGATTCGCCCAAAGTAAATTTTATTTAACCTTTTATTTTATCAGGGAGGCATGTTGAGACCAAGGTCTATTTTACAGATGACCTCTGAATTACAGAAAATATAAATATATTTAACAAAAATATAAACATGTAAAGTGTTTCATGAGAGGAAATAAAATTTCCCAGAAATGTTCCATGCGCATGAAAAGCTTATTTCAAATGTTGTGCAGAAATTTGTTTCCATCCCTGTTAGTGAGCGTTTCTCCTTTGCCAAGATAATCCATCCACCTGACAGGTGTGGCATATCAAGAAGCTGATTAAACAGCATTATCATTACACAGGTGCACCTTGTGCTGGGGACAATAAAAGACCACTCTAAAATGTGCAGTTTTGTCACACAACCCAATGCCACAGATGTCAAGTTTTGAGGGAGTGTATAATTGGACTGCAGGAATGTCCACCAGAGCTGTTGAATGTTAATTTCTCTACCATAAGCCACCTCCAATGTCGTTTTAGAGAATTTGGCGGTACGTCCAACCGGCCTCACAACCGCAGACCATGTGTAACCACTCCAGCCCTGGACTTCAACATCCGGCTTCTTCACCTGCAGGATCGTCTGAGACCAGCAACCCGGACAGCTGATGAAACTGGGTTTGCACAACCAAAGAATTTCTGCACAAACTGTCAGAAACGTCTCATGGAAGCTCATTTGCGTGCTTGTCATCCTCACCAGGGTCTCGACCTGACTGCAGTTCGACGTCGTAACCGACATCATTGGGCAAATGCTCACATTCGATGGCCACTGGCACGCTGGAGAAGTATGCCCTTTACGGATGAATCCCAGTTTCAGCATGTATGGCATCGTTTGGGCGAGCGGTTTGCTGACATCAACGTTGTAAACATGCCCCATGGTGATGGTATGGGCAGATAAAAGCTCCAGACAACAAACACAATTGCATTTTATCAATGGTAATTTGAATGCACAGAGATACTGTGAGGAGATCCTGAGGTCCCATTGTTGTGTCATTCATCCGCCGCCATCACCATGTTTTAGCATGATTCATGCCCCAATGTCTGTACACAATTCCTGGAACTGAAAATGTTCTTCCATGGCCTGCATACTCAGACATGTCACCTATTGAGCATGTTTGGGATGTTCTGGATCAACGTGTACAACACCACGTTCCAGTTCCCACCAATATCCAGCAACTTCATACAGCCATTGAATTTTTTTATTTAACTAGGCAAGTCAGTCAAGAACAAATTCTTATTTAAAATGACAGCCTACCAGGGAACAGTGGGCTAACTGCCTTTTTTAGGGACAGAACAACAGATCTTTTTACCTTGTCAACTCGGGGATTCAATCCAGCAACCTTTTGGTTACTGGCCCAACACTCTAACCACTAGGCTACCTGTGTGGGACTACATTCCCACAGGGCACAATCAACGGCCTGATCAACTCTATGCGAAGGAGATGTCACACTGCATGAGTCAAATGGTGGTCACACCAGATACTGACTGGTTTTCTGATCCACACCCCTACTTTTTTTATCTGTGACCAACAGAAGCGTATCTGTATTCCCAGTCATGTGAAATCCGTAGATTAAGGCCTAATTAATTTATTTCAATTGACTGATTTCCTCATATGAACTGTAACTCAGTAAAATCTTTAATTGTTGCATGTTGCGTTTTATAGTGTACTTCCAAGACTAAAGATCAGACTGAAGACATGTTTACACTTTTACTGTAACCAAGAATTGACAAAAGATCAATTATAATTAGTAAATAATAAGAATGTAGCTATTCCATGTATTGTGCTATCTGATGTGACTTTCCAACCAAATGTACGTCCCATTGATATTTTATTCAGTTGCTAGAGTTTCATCAAAGCCTGTTTAAAAACCCATTGTAAGTAAATGGAATAGCATATCTCAACATTTAAAATGTCTCTGGTTTCATTATATTTACCTCAATGCTACTGTTTCCCTCCCAGCGATGCTGAACCTTAGCTGTAGGTTCTACCAGCACCGGTTCCCTGAGGTGGAGGATGTGCTGATGGGGAACGTGCGCTCCATCGCCGTCAGTCTGCTGGAGTACAACAACATTGAGGGCATGATCCTGCTGAGCGAGTTGCCACGTCAACATATCCGCTCCATCAACAAGCTCATTAGGATCAGTCGCAATGAGTGTGTGGTGGTCATCCGAGTGGACAAAGGGAAGGGTGGGGTTTGAGTGGGTCTGGTCGGTGTGTATGTACACATCTTGTTAATTTTGGTAAGTCAAAAACATCGCTGATATTTGTCAATGTCAACTCTCTGCAGGGTAGAGTCATCAAAGAGAAGAGTTTCGCCAGAGGAGGCTATCAAATGTGGAGACAAATTCACCAAATGTAAAACCGTAAGTCAGGTTGACCGTCGGCACTCAGCCACGTGCCGGAGGATGCTGTAATGTACAAACTCTATCATTCTGTTCCAACAATGTCATAAACTCTCAGACGATTGTGTAGCCTGGTCCCAGATCTGTTTGTGCAGTGTAGCCTACTGCTATGGTGGTTAGGATGTGTCGTGGAAATTCTAACCAGAAAGGAAGAGACTGTAGATTCTTCAAACAACAACTTTTTAATTATAAGATTTGCAAATCTGGAGCTGGTTAACAATCCACTCAACAACAGTGCAGAGTTAAGGGCCCTTCAAACAAGAGTTGGGTCTCAGCCTTTATAGGGAAATACAACCTCTGTCTACGTGTCAGTTTAGCAGGTGTGTGAGATCATGGTGGGAACATAGCATGCAAATAAGTGATAATGGCAGTGTTGTTACTCCTTTCTGCTGATAAAATTGTTGTTGCTGCTCAAGCTAGCTGTTCTCTTCATATCTCCACACAGATGTGCCCTTGGAAAGATACGGAAAAACAGGATGGACCAAAAACTGGTCACTCAGAGGCTCTTTGTCTTTGGCCGTGTGACCAAGTTACTCAGAAACAGAGGAAAAACACTGGCTTCTTCTAACATGAAAGAAACAGACAGTGGAAATGTACAGCTTTAAGGTTTAAACAGCACAAGTATATAACAGAGTTTGTAATTTTTCCACGATAGATGACAATGACCAAAGGAGTCAGCAAGAACAGGGGCCCTATTCATAAAGTGTCTCAGAGTAGGAATGCTGATATAGGATCAGTTTTGCCTTTTAAATCATAATGAATAGACAGGGGGGCACCTGTTCCTAAAGCGGCACTCCTACTCTGAGTCGCTTTATGAAACCGGGCCTAGATCTGGGACCAGGCTAACATGAGTATTCCCCTCTTGACCAGAAGGGACATGGAGTGTAAATATCTTATGGCGTGGCAGGTGTACAGTATTCTTCGTCACGTGGCTGAGGTGCTGGAGTACACTAAAGACCTGCAGCTGGAGAGTCTGTTCACACGCACGGCCTGGGTGTTTGATGAGAAGGACAAGAGTCCGGGATTCGGTGCTTACGACGTCTTCAAACAGGCTGTATTGTATCGTGACTCTTCCTATAACCTTTTCACATGACTGAGCCAAACTGTACTAGGCTGGCCTGGTTACACATCGACCATAGTAACTGGAACCAGGCTGGAAAGGACAATGTGAAAAGAGAATATGGGAGCCAGCAGAATGTGTTTTTGGATCTGCCCTAGAGTGGGAAATCAGACAATGAGGTTTACAATGAGACTAAGATCTGTCATTCTTAGGGTGCGTTCATAAATTCCCAGAGACCCTGCCATTCTGGATGGGCTGGACCTGACAGAGGAGGAGAGGGCCGTGCTCATCGACAACATTAACAGGCGGTCAAAATCAGCAGGTCCGAGACCACCACACAATCAACATTAAGATACACTACACACACGTTAGAGGATCAGAGGGGGAAGGAGGCCTGTATGTGGCATGGATCCTGTTTTTAAGTAAAGAAGGAGGCCTGTACATGGCATGGATCCTGTTTTTAAGTAAAGAAGGAAGCCTGTACATGGCATGGATACTGTTTTTAAGTAAAGAAGGAAGCCAGTACATGGCATGGATACTGTTTTTAAGTAAAGAAGGAAGCCAGTACATGGCATGGATCCTGTTTTTAAGTAAAGAAGGAAGCCAGTACATGGCATGGATACTGTTTTTAAGTAAAGAAGGAAGCCAGTACATGGCATGGATACTGTTTTTAAGTAAAGAAGGAGGCCTGTACATGGCATGGATACTGTTTTTAAGTAAAGAAGGAGGCCTGTACATGGCATGGATACGGTTTTTAAGTAAAGAAGGAAGCCAGTACATGGCATGGATACTGTTTTTAAGTAAAGAAGGAGGCCTGTACATGGCATGGATACTGTTTTTAAGTAAAGGAAGCCAGTACATGGCATGGATACTGTTTTTAAGTAAAGAAGGAGGCCTGTACATGGCATGGATCCTGTTTTTAAGTAAAGAAGGAAGCCTGTACATGGCATGGATACTGTTTTTAAGTAAAGAAGGAAGCCAGTACATGGCATGGATCCTGTTTTTAAGTAAAGAAGGCCTGTACATGGCATGGATCCTGTTTTTAAGTAAAGAAGGCCTGTACATTGCAGAGAAAATAAAGTGAACTATATAAAATGATTCCAAGGTAAAAGCAGATAAGCATATTAAGGTTGCAGCAGGACTCATACTACAACGTGTTTCAACCCAACAGGTCTGCCTCAGGTAGTGCTCAGGTAGGGAATCTGCCTCAGGTAGTGCTCAGGTAGGGAATCTGCCTCAGGTAGTGCTCAGGTAGGGAATCTGCCTCAGGTAGTGCTCAGGTAGGGAATCTGCCTCAGGTAGTGCTCAGGTAGGGAATCTGCCTTAGGTTGTGCTCAGGTAGGGAATCTGCCTCAGGTAGTGCTCAGGTAGGGAATCTGCCTCAGGTAGTGCTCGGGTAGGGAATCTGCCTCAGGTAGTGCTCAGGTAGGGAATCTGCCTCAGGTAGTGCTCAGGTAGGAAATCTGCCTCAGGTAGTGCTCAGGTAGGGAATCTGCCTCAGGTAGTGCTCGGGTAGGGAATCTGCCTTAGGAAGCCCTGTTGGGTTGGTATTTCCACATTTGATGTTTAAAATAACATTTTACTACACCAATATGGAAATAGATTTTAACTCCTGAGTGGCATGTTGAACTCGTCTGAAGTGTTGAACTGTAAACATGGTGGCATGGCACTGTATTTATTTTAACAATACATTTGTACCATCTTCCTAGCAGACATTGAGGTGGCATGCTAAGGGTATGAGGGCATCGATGCAGTAAAAGACGCTCTGAGGGGGGGGCTTAGCTGCTCGACAGAAGTCAAGCCAATCAAGGTAGGTTGCATCAAGGAGCTCTCGTACCCTATCAAGCATGTGGCTGTGCCCGTGTCAACCCCATAGAAGTATCATCTATTTAATGATATATCTATTTCATGTCATTCTTTCTGTGGTCGACCCCAACTTTCTTGACGGTGTTCAATGACCGCTCGAGTGCTTTCTCCTCCTAGATGAATGTGATGGCGCCGCCACGCTACGTGATGACCACGAGCACTCTGGAGCGCACTGAGGGCCTGTCGGTTCTCAATCAGGCCATGGCGGCCATCGAGGAGAGGAGGTGCGTCTTTAACATCCAGATAGAGATGAGACTGAGGATACCGTTACAGTAGATAGTTGGCTGGGGAAACGATGGAGAGACGGGTGATCAGTTTGCCAGTAGTGTGAGGGAACGCCAAAGTACTATGTGGAAGGTGGTTTCTCTCTCTGAGGCCACTTCTCATGAAGCAAATATGTCATGTCCAACTATGTAAATAAAATACACTTGACTTTTGTACCGTCTTTTCTTACTAGCACTGATTTTACAGTTAGCGGCTTAAGGTTTTACAATTATATGTTTGTTTTACCCACCTTAGTTGAATGCACTGATTATAAGTGGCTCTGGAGAAGAGCATCTGCTAAATGTGTAAATGTGGTGACGGACATGGACGAGACAGCTGGCCCGTCAGCTGGAAAGGCTAGAGCGGGAGAACGCAGAGGTGGATGGAGACGATGAGGATGGAGAGATGGAGGCTAAAGCAGAGGACTAGTCCGTCAGCCCTGAGAGAAGGGATGATGGGAAGACAATAGAGAGAAGGATGGGCAGACCTGGCCATAGTCACATTGTCCAACAGATGTGTAACTCTCATATTCCAAAAACAGGGGTATTCAATTGCAAATGTCCCTGTCAATTAGGAGGGGTTTCTCAGAAGATGAAAACATGCATCACTATCCACTCAGGTCTAGAAATAGACTGAATGAAATGTTAAGGCAAACTATACCAGTAAGTAACCATTTTACAGTACCAACACCTATTTGGATCAATTATACCCATATATGCAGAAAACTGTCTACAAGCATTGGCCTTTCTTCTTGCCCCAGTGTCTTCAGTATCCATGGTGATTGGCCTCTTGCTGGTCACAGGAAGTGATGCGTGTAGAGGGAAAAGGTATAATAGGTGTGTGTCTGGTTTGGGGGAAAAGGTGCTCTTCCAGTACTATGTATTTTGACTGGTAGGATTTTGCTTGTGTAGCTCACATGACATCAATAAAGTTCTGATCAATGACTTTGTTGGCAACTATGTGGAGTTTGGTATCGATTGCTAGCCTGGGTACCAGTCTGTTTAGCTAACATTCCAGTCTTTGTATTCCCTGTCATATACCAAATGTTTAGTTTGGCAAGGAGCGGAATGATAACCAGACTAATGAATTGCAGCCGTGGTCAGATTGCGTAGAATAGGGAATCATATTCACATTATACTGCATCAAATTGAACAAGCCCCCTAGTTTACTTTGATGTCAATCTTAAAGTACTTGTACCATGTCTCCATAGCACAGTGGTTCTTTATACTACACTGCCAAAGCTGGTCAAATAAATTGAGCCTTCCTTACTGTTAGTTTTTACTCTGAGAATTAGAACCTATGAAAGTTTATTCTTCCCAGAGGATCAATACAGCTGCATTAGACAAAACATGTTTCCACCACCACAAGTGTGTGTGTGTGTGTGTGTGTATATATATATATATATACATACACACACACACACACTCCAATCCTTACATATTTTATGGTTTGACAGGAAGATTAAGTAATAAACCATTCCTTCTCCCTTAATGTGATCTGACCTCGAGCCCCTTGATGTCTAATCCAAAGCTCTCCACCTGTATCACCTATAGCAATCCTGTCACTACCTCCTGTCCACCCAGCACATTCCAAAGCCATCTGTCTCCTACAGATAACCGTTAACTTCTGATGTAACAACCATTCTTTATCACCCCTCAGATACTATAGTATTACTTCTGATGTAACAACCATTCTCTATCACCCCTCAGATACTATAGTATTACTTCTGATGTAACAACCATTCTCTATCACCCCTCAGATACTATAGTATTACTTCTGATGTAACAACCATTCTCTATCACCCCTCAGATACTATAGTATTACTTCTGATGTAACAACCATTCTCTATCACCCCTCAGATACTATAGTATTACTTCTGATGTAACAACCATTCTCTATCACTCCTCAGATACTATAGTATTACTTCTGATGTAACAACCATTCTCTATCACTCCTCAGATACTATAGTATTACTTCTGATGTTTCATGTCTCTAGGATAGCAATGTTCCAAGTTTAACCCAGAATCCAACATTAACAATTACTTTCTATTCTATTGATTTATGCACTTGGCCAGATCAAGACCTTTATTGACAAAACCAAGTACACAGAACTATAGAAAATCATCTTTATTCAAAACAAATTTCCACTGGTACAAAAAAAAAAAAAATGGAGACAATGTTTTCACAAATCACAATCATTTCAGCTTGTCTTCCAAATTAACCTTTCCTATACAGTGTTCTGTCAGGTGTTACAGTATGAGACCAACCAATCACAAGTCAGGAAGTAAGACCTAACGTTCAGGCCCATCATCCTCAAATAGCATTTTTAGAAAGTATTGTTTGTAATACAAAAACAAACCGACTCCACTTAAACAGAAGTTTCAGCAGATGCCAATGACTAAGCATCTGAGATGTTATAGAAGTTGTGGATGTTTCTAAGTACTAATATCACAAAACTATAGACAAACTGAGACCAGTGAGATACCTTTCAGTGAACCTCCTTCCCACGGCTTGGTAGCCATGTTGTCTTCTTCAAACGTTAGCTGCTTATCTGCCAGCTCCATCCCAACCCTTGGGACAGCCAACTCAAGCCAAGAGACTGTAGTCAGGCCACTGTCCAAGTGGTTGCTTGCATGCATCTTCAATAAGCACTTAGTCAAAGTCATTCAAGCACATACACATGTAGGCTGTACAGTCAGCAGCTGCAGTAGAGGGACATGTACCAGAGTCTATTGGAATAATGAGAAAATGGGAGCTCAATATTGTCCGTCGGAGAAAGCCATTGTTGGAGTATTAGGATGAGCCCATTCTTTGATTTTAGGCTGCTCGAATGGAGAAGCAGTCTTTTTTGGTGACTAACAACACTAAAGTCGGATTACTCTATTAGAAAAAGTTGGATGTTCGTTCTGTGCTTTCTTGGGTTTCTTATTTCACCAGCCCAATCTTCTTGGCCTCTGTTTCGTAGATCAGCAACCTCCACATCTTGACTATGAAGACTTCTGCTTCTTCATCCAGAACCTTGGTGTAAAGAAATAGCATTTCAGTTGAATCAATGAATTAGTACGTTTTATAGGCTCTGTTTTAGGGCATCAAAAATTATCAAATGTAGTTTTAACAATAAGCTTAAACTGAACCGAGACCATTTTGAGAACGTTTGCAGTATCTTTGTTTGGGATACTCACCATGGCAACATCATCCAAGATACCCTGTGGTGTGCCATGAGCCATCACCTGGGGATAAGAGGTCAAAATGAATGAATCAGAATTAACTCCTATACCAAGAACACCCACTTCCCCCAGTAGATTGCATCACAATCAAGCTTACACACCTTTGAGCAGACAAAATCCACTAGCGTAGCCTCCTCTTCTCCAATGTACTCAATTATCTTTTTATTGATCCAGGGGCGTATGCGTCGATCCATCAGAGTCTGGGAAGGATAGACAGTCAGACATACAGTTCTTTAGTCACTGCACCAGAGACGTCTATCAGTATTGTAGGGAAACACATTATCAAAATGTTTATGGTTTGTCAAAGTAGAAAAAAAGGCTATATCACCAATTCCCTTGGACTTATCAAACCAACCAGTGTCATTTTTACTCTCTGGTCTCTCCACCACTCTGCCATATCTCCTCTGGTTGCCCCACCACTCTAGCCTGGTTTCCTGTCTATTTCGGCCCTCTTGCCAACACCTTATGGAATCAGTTGGCAAGAGAGCAGCAAGCCTGGAAACCAGGGTACCGCCACATCCTATCCCTCATCCCAGTCCCTTTGATCTTTACCGAGTCCACGGCGGACCAGTCCAGCGGGTAAGAGAACAACTCCGTCTTGCCCGTGGGGATCTTCTCGATCAGGCTCTTGATGTGCTTGCGCTTCTCCTCAGTGTTGGCGCCCTTGATGGCCGCCAGTCCTGAGGCACCGTCCACCACGCTCTGGAGGTTTTTGTCATCGTCACCGTAGTCCAGCGGCACCAGCTTGCGCTTGCGGGGAGCCTCGTCCGCCTCCTCGTCGTCAAATTTGTTGAAGACACTGTCGACAGTGAGCTTCTTGCGTTTGATGGCCACATTGGGCTGGCTGGGGCTGGTAACGTTAGGGGCTCCTGTAGAGAGAAAGATATTTTGCTCCATGAAGAAACGCTTAAAAAAGGTCAAATGCAGCCATGTTTATCTCAATATCATTTCTGGGTAACAATTAACTACCTTACTGCGATTTAAGTAAAATGCTAAAATTGCTCTTCGCAAAGAGCAATTTCTCAAGAAAGAATTTAGCTAGGACTGTCTGAGTGGGGAGGAAAAAGTTAAACTAGCCATTATTGGCAGAGGTTTGGAACTCTTTCCTATTGGTCTATTAACTAATTTACCACCTGGTGATGTCACCAGACAGGCCAAAACTCCATCTCACCAAAACAGGCTGAAATTTCAGGCAGTCTTTTCTCACAGCTTTTACACTAAAATGGCATTATCATTTTCACAATTTCACCGTATTATTCTAATCTCAGTGTAGAAATGTAAAACACAGGAAAAACACATTTTTGACGGCAACGGACCTTTAAAGTTTGACTGAAATAGGACGGTTACATTTAGTTGATATAGACAGCAACAGTAAGTGTCTTTTTGTAGGCACTAAATTCTACCATGGTTCATACAGGGAAATAATGTTTTTGTAGTTTTTGGTATTGTTGATAAAAGCCAAAAATAAGGTCAGAGGTTAACACAGGCTGAGGAGATCTGATACGTTTTGTTCTATGACATAATCTTCCTTAGCTAACACCACTTTTTGTGAATTTTGAAGCGTTTATGTAATAATAATAATAAAAAGCACAGGGTTTATAATTCATGTTCACAAACTGATATTATCTTATAGAACAAAACCTGTGTTAACCTCTGACCTTATTTTCAGCTTTTATCCTAAAATCCTAGTCTTTCCCCATTGGAATGGCTGAACAATCCAGAACTAGCTAATTTCCACACAAACTCACAGAACAGGACCGCTGAAGCGCACAGCGTGTACACAGCGTGTACAAATCATCTGTCCTCGGTTGCAACACTCACTACCGAGTTACAAACTACTTCTGGAAGCAACGTCAGCACAAGACCTGTTCGTCGAGAGCTTCATGAAATGGGTTTCCATGGCCGAGCAGCCGCACGAACCCTAAAATGTGCAATGCCAAGCGTATGCTGGGGTGGTGTAAAGCTCGCCACCATTGGACTCTGGAGCAGTGGAAACACGTTCTCTGGAGTGATGAATCATGCTTCAGCATCTGGCAGTCTGCCGGACGAATCTGGGTTTGGTGGATGCCAGGAGAACACTACCTGCCCCAATGCATAGTGCCAACTGTAAAGTTTGGTAAAGGAGGAATAATGGTCTGGGGCTGTTTTTCATGGTTCGGGCCCCTTAGATCCAGTGAAGGGAAATCTTAACGCTACAGCATACAATGACATTCTATACCAGGTGTACTCAACTCTTACCCTATGAGGTCCAGAGCCTGCTGGTTTTCTGTTCTACCTGATAATTGTGTCCCAGGTCTAAATCAGTCCCTGATTAGAGGGGAACAATGAAAAAAATGCAGTGGAACTGACTTCAAGGCCCAGAGTTGAGTTTGAGGGTTCTAGACGATTCTGTGCTTCAAACTTAGTGGTAACAGTTTGCGGAAGGCCCTTTCCTGTTTCAGCATGCCAATGCCCCCGTTCACAAAGTTAAATGGTTTGTGGAGATTGTTGTTGGTGAACTTGACTGCCCTGCACAGAGCCCTGACCTCAACCCCATCTAACACCTTTGGGATGATTTGAAACGCCGACTGCGAGCCAGGCATAATTCGCACAACATCAGTGCCCGACTTCACTAATACCTTCGTGGCTGAAAGCAAGCAAGTCCCCGCAGCAATGTTCCAACTGCTAGTGGAAAGCCTTCCCAGAAGAGTGGAGGCTGTTACAGGAGCAAATGGGGGACCAACTCCATATTAATTCACATGATTTTGGAATGAGATGTTCGATGAGCAGATGCCCACGTACGTTTGGCCATGTCGTGTATCTGTCATCATTTCACGACAACAACGCGTGGTCTGTGCTTGTGACGTGCTAGCATTCGAGGGAGGGTTAGGGAGAAGGTGTTGTGGGAGATGATTGGTTGGTAGATTAGTTAAATTAAGCTAATGCATCGGGAGATTCTCTGAATGAGAAAAGTTTGTCAGGCAAACTAGCTATATGGCTCAATTTAAAATGAATGGTAAAGAGTCTTATTCCTGATTTGTTCCCATCTTTCCTATTCATTAGGGATTGAGACACTTCAGTGGACCTACACAACAGATATCATACATATCCTGGTAGTTAGTTAGCAATATAGTAGGTGTATAGTTGTATCTCCAGATGATTCTGGACCGAGCTTCTCCCTCCAGCCTCACAGACAAAACTCACCCAGTTTGAGACTGAGGCCGATCTTGGGGCGGAACTCTTCCTGGGGCAGGGCCTCGTGAGGGGGCGGGGCCTCGTGAGGGGGAGAGTTCTCGTGAGGGATGATGATACCGCATGGTGACTCGTCCCCGGGCGTGTTGGGGGTGGCGCCGCCGCTGGCCGACGACACAGAGGGGGCCGCCGTGATTGGCCGCAGTGTGGGCTTCAGGCAGGGCTTGGACCCCGATTGGTCGTCGTCGTCGTCAAACTCCTCCCCCTCTTCCACGTCGTCATCTGAGTGGAGGTGGGGATGGTGGTCCCCTCTGTCCCTCTCCCCTCGCTCCCTCTCCCTTTCTCTGTCCCGGTCTCCTCGCTCTCTGTCCCGGTCTCCTCGCTCTCTCTCCCGGTCTCCTCGCTCTCTCTCCCGGTCTCCTCGCTCTCTCTCCCGGTCTCTGTCCCGGTCTCCTCGCTCTCTCTCCCTTTCTCTCTCCCGGTCTCCTCGCTCTCTCTCCCGGTCTCCTCGGCGGTCCCGGTCCTCCCGTGGGGCCTTGTGTACCCGCTCCTCCTCAGGATCCGGCTCCAGCTTCACCGGGGGCTGGCGCAGACGCTCTGCCTCCTCCTCCATCTGGACCAATCCGAGAAGAGAAGCAGTGAGACAAGGGGCATACACGGTCAGGAATGTGGATACACACAGACACACACCTAATGTTTATGACCGCCAGATGAATAGAAGCCCGTTTACAACACAGACAATGACATCTTAGAAGTAAATGACCTTGAGGCATACACACTCTCTCTCCCTCACCCTGCGTATCTCGGCCTCGGGGTCGGGGTGTCCCTCGGCCAAAAGCCTCTGTCTGATCTCCTCCAGCTCCTCCTTCTCTCTCTTCCTGTCGCGCTCGTCCATCTCAGTCTCCTTCTCCCGGTCTCGCAGACGCTTCTGCAGCGCGCTGCCCCTAGGGGCGGCACACGGAACAACACCTTATATAACAGTGGCCCTGGCACATGTCTTCCAAATGTTGGAAGTAGGGCTGTTTATTTCTCTTCCTAAATGTCCTATAGAAAAACGTGTAATAATGTCGACGTTTCAGGCCTTTAACCACTATCAACTACATTATATCTCCTTTTCAGATTTGTTTTCTATAGTATGTAAACCTAGGGGACCAGCATCCACTGTGTCACGTTCAACTTCATTATGGTCACCTGTAGAACTTAGGGTCATCCCTGTCGTCATCATAGTCCTCCAGGAACTCCTTCAGACGTTTGCCTTCTTTAGTCTGTAGAAGAAGACAAGACACCCGATGACGCCATTAGCCGATTCACTTTGGTCTATTTGATTTAACGTCGTAGCCCAAACATTAAAGGCTTTAACTTTCAAACCCACACGTGCATATGAATATGTCAATGGTAGGACCCATCAGGCCAGGCTCAGTGGTAAACCTGGGTCCTGTTCAGTAGCGCGCAGCGTAACAAAATGTTTTGCTACGGACAATGAACACTGGCGTTCCTATTAGACAAGTTCAGGTTGTACCCCCCCTCCCCCCGTTTAAAAAATGTTTTCTCCCAACAGAACACAACCCAGGAGAGCTGTGTGAGAACAGGGTTTGTTCCTACCATCTCTCTCCTACGCTCCTCCTCCCGCTCAGACTCCTTGGAGTAGTCTCGAGCCTTCTTCCTCTCGCGGATCTCCCAGTTCTTCAAGCGCTTCAAGACAGACACGAGACATTTAGCAACATTTCACAGCCAACACACACTATCATGCTCACACTCAACTGTAAGCACCAGGGATGCAAACTGCTGAGGGCCCAAACAGGTGACACTTTTTTAGTTGCACTGAAACATGCAATAAATCCCTGCTAGGTGGAAATGCAGGTTAACTAATTAAACAACAAAGAATATGATCTACATGATCAGTCTCTGTATGTAAATTAAAAAGTGGTTAATGTGAACCTAACTCACAGCTAAAAAATGTCAAGAAAGCAATCCAATGTTATTTGTTGTCTAGACTTTCCTGATAGACTTTTCTCAAGTCTTGAGAAAAAACAATACACTACAGTTAACTATGACAGCCTTTATAATAGAACGCTTGTTACTATGACAGCCTTTATAATAGAACGCTTGTTACTATGACAGCCTTTATAATAGAACGCTTGTTACTATGACAGCCTTTATAATAGAACGCTTGTTACCATGACAGCCTTTATAATAGAACGCTTGTTACTATGACAGCCTTTATAATAGAACGCTTGTTACTATGACAGCCTTTATAATAGAACGCTTGTTACCATGACAGTCTTTATAATAAAACGCTTGTTACCATGACAGCCTTTATAATAGAACGCTTGTTACCATGACAGCCTTTATAATAGAACGCTTGTTACCATGACAGCCTTTATAATAGAACGCTTGTTACCATGACAGCCTTTATAATAGAACGCTTGTTACCATGACAGTCTTTATAATAAAACGCTTGTTACCATGACAGCCTTTATAATAGAACGCTTGTTACCATGACAGCCTTTATAATAGAACGCTTGTTACCATGACAGCCTTTATAATAGAACGCTTGTTACCATGACAGCCTTTATAATAGAACGCTTGTTACCATGACAGCCTTTATAATAGAACGCTTGTTACCACACACATCTAAATATTGCACTTGGGGAAAAAAACATCTTAAAGTAGAAATAGAATGAAACAAACAGGCATATTTTTGCTCTATTATAGTGGCCACTATAGTAGACATCGATCAAGTGCACAAGGCTACATTGGAGCAAAAATAACGTTCACTGAGTAAAAAATTAAATAACTCCCCCTCACTCACACACGCCACTGTCAAGTTCAACACAACAAAAGCAATATCTTTGGGCTGCACATTATTACATTGTACATGTTCTGCCTGTGGACATCTGTTCTACAACGTGCCAGCAGAGCATCATACCCTTTGTTGGCATAATTGATCTCTTTCAGGCAGAGAGTACACCTGGCATACCCCTTTTATCCACTGACTGAAAAAGTGAGAAATAGGGAGTGTGTGGTGTTCCTTTCACCTCTATAGTGGCATCCAGCTTAAGCCATGCCCAGCTACACTTCATCCCTAAATCCACTTATTTAACAAGCAATGCTTCATTTTCACCTAATTCTCTCATTCTGAAAATGAACCACATACTGTAGAGGGAAAACATTATTAACAGATAGCAGTTAGTTCGTTAGCTAGTTAACATTTCACACAGATTGCCAGGATCCAGTAAGCAACTAACGTGTTATAACGGCAATGAGTTGTATAACAGTTAATACTATAGCGAATTGGTTAGGTTACTAATGTTAGCTCATCTGATGTTTTAACATTAGCTAGCTAGCGTTAGCTGTCTGACTTTATTGGCAAGCTACTGTAATTTTCACACCATAAAATCAATGATTTGATCAGTTAAGTTGGCTAATGTTGCTCAACATTTATCTGGCTAGCAAACAGAGAATTCAATCCATCTAGCAAGATACTTCCTCCCTCACCTCTAACTTTCCAAATGCCAGTTGTTTTTCGGTTACAGCTCATGAAGTACGCTTCATCACCTTCTCACCCCTGTCCCCGTGGTCAGGCCTCTCACCTACCTCTTCGTTATTGTTCAGGGGACGTGCAAACTGCCTTTCCACTCTCCCGCTGTCCATCCCCCGCCCCAAATTCTCATCGGATCTACACAAATCACGTAGGTCACTAGTTTACATCCCTGAAGCACTACTAGGTGTGTGTACCTACTTCTTGGTAGGCTGCCTCCTTGTCTCTGAGCTTTCTCTCCAGCCTTCTCCTCTCATAGACCTCCTCCTCATCCTCCTGGTCACGCTTCTTGTCCTTGTCGCGACTCACCTCTCTGCAACATCACCAACCTAGTTACATACCAATCATTCCTTTACAAGGCGATTTACGACTTTATTAAAACACCCACCTGGAGTGGCTGCGGTCTTTGCTCCTGTCGCGGCTCCTCTCCCTCTCCCGTTCTCTCTCTTTCGTGCGGTTGCGGTCACGATCTCTGTCTCTGTCACTTCTTTCCCGTTCTCTCTCGCGCTCCCTCTCCCTCTCCTTCTCACGCTCCTTCTCCCTCTCGCGGTCCCGTCGCTCCCTCTCACGCTCCCTCTCCTTGTCCCTCTCCCGTCGCTCACGCTCAAACTCTGCACGCTCCTTCTCCTTCTTGTCCTTCTCCTCCTCCAGTTTCTGCAAAAAGAACAGAGGAGGTTGATAAGTTGGAGGCTCCGGGAGGACAGCCATGCCAACAGATCAGGAGCACAGTGAGGCTGGCTCACACGTCTCTATAAATGCACAGAAGTGGATCTAGAAGTGGCTTCCAGGCTCGGGGGCAGAGGGGATTACTGTAACAATGTGGATTCCTATTATCTAAGGATGAAGTAGTTGATAGATAGTGTGACGTTTTGGCACAACAGGTGCTGTATGGCAGGGCTAAGAGTTTATGGGAAAACAGGCGCTCTATGGAGGGCAAAGCATTTCTATGGGAAAACAACAACAAGCTGTCCCTTGTCGCAAGACCCAGCACTTCTTTGTCCTCGTCTAATTATTTTATTTCTTTCCCCCAGACTACCTTGTGGGCCAAATCAAAAATCTGTCTTGGGGCCAGATGCAGACTTCTGATAGTATCAATATAGTACAATAATTGTTAAGCAGGGTGACTTACAAGCTAACTAGAGACACTGGAAACCACTTTGAGGTCAAAGAAGACATCTTGTTGGCCATGTGTAACATCACAGGCATTCAAAACTAGAAAAAGGCCCTGCTTGATAGACAATGCTTTTTCTCCGCAAAGTCAAGTGTCCTTATTACAGGAGAAACAGAAAGAACAAGCGTCAATCCTTTTGTTAAACTAGTTGTTGGTGACTTACAGGTGTGGAACTACGGATTTCAGCTCTTCGCTGCCCCTACAAGCCTATACCAGTTAGGCCTGGGAGGAAAAGCAGGTCAAACGATCCACAAACGAAACATCATGAGATTCTCTCACTTCTTTCTCAAGCAAATCATCAAAAAAAACAACCATTAACTTCAAATGGGGTACATTGCTAAAAACAAAGCTGTGAAAAATCCTGGTACATCTTTTTACATACTGTAGTTTTATCACATTTTTTGTACAGGTAAATTAAATTGTAGAGACTCTTACCCCTGCTTCAGTCTTCGGTAGTTCTCCCGTGACTCACTTTCCCAGACACACTCAGAGACATCTTTCCCTCCTAGCAGCTACACCCATGGCTCCCCATGTACTCTGAACTGATTTACAGCTACAATTATAAGCCACACATTCTGAATGCATTGTGTTTGTCATGTATGTGTCGGGTTGAGACCACAGGATTCCGATAGCTGTCTGCTCTTGACATAAAAGCAGTCCATTGGTCCATAATGAACAACAGATGGTTGTCCTGACCAGAACTACAGAGCCATGGGTCTAGTGCAGCTTAAGACCAAAACAATAGGCAGAAGAGAGAGATGGGGGGGACGGAGGCAGAAGAGAGAGATGGGGGGGGCAGGAGAGAGATTTGGGGTCGGGGACGGAGGCAGAAGAGAGAGATGGGGGGACGGAGGCAGAAGAGAGAGATGGGGAGGACGGAGGCAGCAGAGAGAGATGGGGGGGACGGAGGCAGAAGAGAGAGATGGGGGCAGAAGAGAGGGGTGGGGGAGGGGACGGAGAAGAGAGGGGTGGGGGAGGGGACGGAGAAGAGAGGGGTGGGGGAGGGGACGGAGAAGAGAGGGGTGGGGGAGGGGACGGAGAAGAGAGGGGTGGGGGAGGGGACGGAGAAGAGAGGGGTGGGGGAGGGGACGGAGAAGAGAGGGTGGGGGAGGGACGGAGAAGAGAGGGGTGGGGGAGGGGACGGAGAAGAGAGGGGTGGGGGAGGGGACGGAGAAGAGAGGGGTGGGGGAGGGGACGGAGAAGAGAGGGGTGGGGGAGGGGACGGAGAAGACAGAGCACAGGTACTATGGGCATGGCTGGAAGGGAGATGAGTCTTAATCAATCTTGTTCCTGGATCTAATTGGTTAGTCTGTCTTCCTACTTCAACTTACCTTGCTCTGTGTTCTACTGGTGACAGCTTGGGCATAGAGTCACTAATTAACTGCATATAGGCCATAGGTACATTACTCTCCCCTCTTATATATTAACCATAGGCCTTACCATTCACACTGGAGACAACATCTCATTGTGTATTAGGAGCTCCTTTACTGCAAGTCTACTGCTGTAAATAATGAACTTTGAAAACAACTCAAATAATGGGCACATGTAAATGAAGAGGGTGAATGGCAAGTGGAATCAGGTGGAAAAGGAGACAGACAAGTTAAACAAGGGAGAAAGAAAGAGCTAAAGTAACGGACAGAAAAAACAACGAGAGAGAGAGAGAAAATCCCTAACACACACACACACTCATCGACAGGGTGGATTGGGACTTACCCAACTGGTCTTCAGAACACAGAGTGCTGTGGAGGGGCGCCCCCCCTCCCTGCTATAACAGTGGTTATTGAGTCTCAGTGACTTTCACACACATTATGTAGAATAAACAATTTACAGAGGACTCACACAGGTTCACTGGCCTCTACGGCTTGGGGATAACATGATAAAATGTTGGTAATCGAATCAGCACGGTTCTCTGTCCCCATATGGTAAATAGGAGCAAGACCAATGTCATGTTGACATGTATGTAATGGAAACGGTTGGCTGTGTATTGTTTAGAGGTTCTCCTAAGGTTCCAGTCACAAACGTACGCCAGAGTGCCTGTGCAGTTGCCCCTATGCGAGTCTTCGAGAGGGGGGCGTCCAGTATATGTACAAAATAAAGGAAAGCTCATACTTACATCCTATCCTCGACAACTTTTTCCAAAGCTCTGAGATTCATCTTGCTTTAGTCACCATATGATGTCTATCATAATGGTTGGGTTTAATGAATAGATTAGCTTTAAGGTAACTTTACATTGTCGCCATGCATTTTGTTTGTGTGTGATGAATGACTTATGGATCTAACCATCTGTACTGTCACACCTGAATACCCTAATATACACAAATAAGTGTCCCGCCATCACACGAGTCAAATTAGGTTTGAAAACGGTGACAATACTAGAAATCGGACAACTATTCGTGTTGGAACAGACTAGATAACATTGAAATGACATGGTAAAAATCCAGATATTTCTAAATTTCTGACATTGCCAATCAAAATCTGATTTTAGAGCAATGTATACAATATTTTGGTATAAAAATGTTACTCTTCTCCCATCCTATATTTAGAGTACAATCATGAAAGGGTCTTTGTGCAAGTGTCCACTAGCAGTAAGTGTGAAAACTAAAAGGAGTGTACTACTAGCATGTGTAGCTTCTTTTCCCAAACCTGCAATGTGAGTGAGAGAGATGAATACGCTACTATACCTTGTGGGTGTCGCGGAATTTACTGATCTCTCTGGAAATCAGGTCTCTCTTGTCATCCTCCAGCCCGTCAATTGCGTTGATATCCTCCTAAGGGACAATGGGATGCAGGCAAATGGGACATTGTTCAGGGTCATGATGTCAACTGGGGACCATTTCTTACACGGAACCCAAACCGGCTGCGCGCATGCGCCATCGTGCATAAATGTATTTTGTCCCCCCACACCAAACGCGATCACGGCACGCAGGTTAAAATATCAAAACAAACTGAACCAATTACATTCATTTGGGGACAGGTCGAAAAGCATTAAACATTTATGGCAATTTAGCTAGCTAGCTTGCTGTTGCTAGCTAATTTGTCCTGGGATATAAACATTAAGTTGTTATTTTACCTGAAATGCACAAGGTCCTCTACTCCACCAATTAATCCACAGATAAAACTGTCAACCGAATCATTTCTAGTCATCTCTCTTCCTTCCAGGCCTTTTCTTCTCTTGACTTTATATTGTGATTGGCAACTTTCATAAATTAGGTCATTACCGCCACTGACCTCGTTTGTCTTTCAGTCACCCACGTGGGTATAACCAATGAGGAGATGGGAGAGCCAGGACTTGCAGCGCAAGCTGCATCACAAATAGAGCTGACTTCTATTTTTGCGCCTGGCAACGCAGATGCTTGTTGGCAACGCAGATGCTTGTTGGCGCACGCGAGCAGTGTGGGTGCAATAAATGAATCATTTAGATTTCTACATTTATTTTGCATTTTGCGCACGCGACGCGAGCGGTGTCGTCAGCATGTTAGCGTAGTGTTGCCATTTACACAGATCACACAACCTGAAGAAACACCTAGAGCTGTGGGCCAGTTTCCCAGACACAGATTAAGCTTATTCTTGGTCTACAAAGCATACTCCAGGTAGAATCTACATTGAAAAAGCTTTTAAGTCCAGGACTAGACTTAAGCCCTGTCCAGAGCTTTGTGTATCAGTTAATGTATAATGTGCCCAAATACAATATCACAACCCCAACCAATGCATATCAGGTTACAGACAAAGGATTCCCCCCCAGAGTGATAACAGAGAAAGGATTCCCCCCCAGAGTGATAACAGAGAAAGGATTCCCCCCAGAGTGATAACAGAGAAAGGATTCCCCCCCAGAGTGATAACAGAGAAAGGATCCCCCCCCCCCAGAGTGATAACAGAGAAAGGATCCCCCCCCCCCCAGAGTGATAACAGAGAAAGGATTCCCCCCCCCAGAGTGATAACAGAAAGGATTCCCCCCCCCCCAGAGTGATAACAGAAAGGATTCCCCCCCCCCCAGAGTGATAACAGAGAAAGGATCCCCCCCCAGAGTGATAACAGAGAAAGGATTCCCCCCCAGAGTGATAACAGAGAAAGGATTCCCCCCCAGAGTGATAACAGAGAAAGGATTCCCCCCCAGAGTGATAACAGAGAAAGGATTCCCCCCCAGAGTGATAACAGAGAAAGGATTCCCCCCCAGAGTGATAACAGAGAAAGGATTCCCCCCCAGAGTGATAACAGAGAAAGGATTCCCCCCCCAGAGTGATAACAGAGAAAGGATTCCCCCCCCCCCAGAGTGATAACAGAGAAAGGATTCCCCCCCCTGAGTGATAACAGAGAAAGGATTCCCCCCCAGAGTGATAACAGAGAAAGGATTCCCCCCCCCAGAGTGATAACAGAGAAAGGATTCCCCCCCCAGAGTGATAACAGAGAAAGGATTCCCCCCCCAGAGTGATAACAGAGAAAGGATTCCCCCCCAGAGTGATAACAGAGAAAGGATCCCCCCCCCAGAGTGATAACAGAGAAAGGATCTCCACGTACCTCCTCTTTTTTCTCTTTCCTTTTCCTGCGTTGCTGAGATTCATCATCATTCAAGGGAGCTTTGAGATCGCTGGCGTACTCTCGGATCAGCCCGTCGATGGTGCCCTTGACGATCTGGTCCCGCATCTGGGTGTCCTTGTCGATCACCTCCTCCTCTTCCTCCTCTTTTCCATCCTCTGCTTCCGCCTTCTATCACAAACACAGAGAGAGCGAGAGGAGAAAGAAAGAGAAGGCAAAGAGAGAGAAAGAGGGAGAGAGGTGGCAGGCAGGTTAGTATTATAATAAGTATTATAAGTCGACTCAGCCTAACTAGTCGAAATTGAATGATAAGGGGCTGTTTTGTTCCAGGCCTTTCGGGACAGAGTTGCCCATTTGTTTAGGCAGCCCTGCTTCCTAGTGCTTGGTCCATCTTAGCCTCCACTAGATTACATTGTCATTTAGATTGCAAGAACCGTTCCCCTCTCCCATCTGCATGTGTTAATTCGTTGTTGATATCATAGAAATAGAATGAATGGGGAAGCCCGTTCTATCCACTCTATTTTGATGGTCGATGTATTTGACCTGTCGATTCTGTTTACTGTGGCAGCACCATTTCACCAAATCTAATTCCAGTTCTATGTAAATGTACTTGGCGTATAAAGGTGATCCTGATCGCAGCGTGTCCCCACTCCCCACCCCATTGCCGTTGGTGCTGCTCTTCTTCTTGGCCTTCCACTCGTCCAGCTGGGCCTTGGTCTTGGCGTCCACCTTCACCAGCAGCTTCTTCTCCCCGATCTGCAGCTCGTGGAGCAGTCGCAGGGCCCGCAGCGTCGACTCTGGTTCCTTGTACTCACAGAATCCAAAAGCTGTAGAGAATAGAGGAGACAGGAGGGATGGCACAGTGTTTATCACACACCAGCGCAGATTCACCACCAGGAATCAGTGACGGCAGTGTAGTAGGCTTGGCCTACCCTGTAAAAATGAAAAAATAAATAAATGAAAAATAAATATAAATTGTCAATCATTTGGTTATCTTTTCTGCATGTTAAAATTGATTTCTGAACTAGTACTTACTTCCCAAATTGGCAGCCTTGCTGTGTGCCTTTCTCCCGCCCTTCAAACTCAATGCAAGGCATTGACAGGACTTGTGCATGCATGTTTCTACCATACACACTGAAAGGCAGGCCGAGAGCTTTGCTGCTTTTCATGTGTCAGTATGTCCCATTCATTTTCATTGCACTTAAATAACAAAATGTGCATTGGTGTGAAGTAATGGGATAGGCAGGGCTCGCTCCTGCCTGTGGACGTCACATGTCAACTGCCGCCTTTTGCCGGTTACGTTCGTTTTACTGCTAGCTAAAACAAGCTGATCAGGGCGGCTAACGTATTGCATCTGAAACAGTTTAAAGTTGGATTTTCTAGCGAAACAGGGTGATAAGGGATGGAAGACTAGCACCTGAGCTGAGGGACCTACATCAAAAGGGACAGAAAATAACACGAGTGGTATCAGAATGAGTGGATCTATGGCTGCACTGCTAGCAGCCGACTCTACTGCTTCCAATGCCTGCTGTTCTCCACTCTTCATTGAACATCAATATGCACAATGCAAAGTTAAAGAGAACCAGATTTTGAAAGACCTAGCTAATTAATGCTACCAAGGTAAACAGGAGTTGGCATTTCGTGGCAACGATGAGAGTGCCAGCTCCTCAAACAGGCCCAGGGACAACTATGTGGAACTATTACAGGCCTTTGCTGAAAAACATTTAACAGGTAGCAGCCCATTTAAAGACGGCCATCATGTTTACTTTTTGCTCATGACCTATGATGGAATTTTCAATAAAACTGATGCGCTGCTCCAGGTTCTGCAGAACAAAGTGATGGATGTGTGTCTGCCGTACCCATAGAAACGACACATTGAAAGAACTAGAACAGCAGTGACAAGATGTTTATATGAGCGATTCGAGCATAAATGCAATGAACTGTGCCTGGCAGAAACTCGTAGTGAACACCTGATCAGAGTAGAGAGGGCGAATCTACTCCAACATACTGGACCATATCAACGTTCAGATGAGAGCCAGGTTTGACCACTTTGACCACTTCATTTCCTTGGCTTAGTGAACTACACTAAATAAAATGCTCATCAAAATACTGCAAGTACTTTGACTTCGTTAGACTTGAGGCTGATCTTGTCACATTGTACAGTTCACAAATTATAGGAGACAAATTAACTGGACAGCTCCTTTTTGTTTCAGCATGACCTGACACAGAAGGTCCCCGAGGCGACAAAGTTACTGCAGCTGGTCCTCACTACATCAGCCACAATAGCGTTCATTGAGAGGTCCTTTTCTGCACTGAAACGGATATAGACATAGTCAAAACCGGACCGATCAAGGATGACTCATCCCTTGCCATCATCTCCTTTTAAAACTGACGGCCAACAGTGAGGAGATAGACCATCTACTATGATTACATGTCTGTTGTGTTAGTACACATCTCAGATCAGTAATGCTGACTACTGGGCATGCTGGGTCGCTGTCTGCGGTGCTGAAAGTCACCTGTTCATCCAGGGCTGCCAGTTGCGTGGGGCACAAGCTATTAGGGCCTGTGAATGTACCTAATGGTTGGCCACCTACCTGCTGCTGTTTGGTTGTTATCTTTGTGATCGTGTCATACCGACAAACACCGTAGCAAAAATACGCTTTGTGTGTGTGTGTGTGTGTGTGAGAGAGATGAGGACCGGGGGAATTAAGGAATAGCTTTGTCAGAGTCGTGTTCATTAAAACTACTGTAAGTCGCTCTGGATAAGAGCGTCTGCTAAATTACCTAAAAGTAAATGTAATGTAAAATAAAAAATTCAAATGAGTGTTTCTTATCGGGAAAGTCCACGTAGTCACACCCTGTTTCAGTCTGTTTCCTTATATATATAAAATTAGTGCCTATGGACCAGGAGCATGCTAAATAGTTGTTGCTTCAGATTGAGAAAGCATGCCTGGGGGAGGGACATTGGACTTACATGGTGGTAGAATATTTCACAAATGTTGTACCTGTTCTGTTTTTACCTTGAAGTTTTCCAGAGGCTCCTTGGACTCGCTTCCAGCTTAGGACCAGGCCACATTTCTGAAGAGAGAAACATTTCTTTATGACATGGACCTACTAAAGAAGATGGTTTACATTTCTATCATAGAGTATCAGGTGCAGTGGTGTAAAGTACTTAAGTAAACAAAGTACTCCTTAATTTGTTTTTTTGGGGTATCTGTACTTTACTATGAATATTTTTCCCTACTTTTGTTTTCTTTAGGAATGTAGTAAAGTAATGTACTTTTTACTCAAATACATTTTCTCTGACACCCAAAAGTAAGTTACATTTTGACAGGAAAATGGTCCAATTCACACACTTATCAAGAGAACATCCCTGGTCATCCCTACTGCCTCTGATCTGGCAGACTCATTAAACACAAATGCTTTGTTTGTAAATTATGTCTGAGTGTTGGAGTGTGCCCCTGGCTATCTGTCAACAATAAATACAAGAAAATTGTGCCATCTGGTTTGCTTAATATAAGAAATTGGAAACTGATTTATACTTTTGATACTTAAGTACATTTGAGAAATTCCATTTACTTTTAATACTCAAGTATATTTAAAACCAAATACTTTTAGACTTTTACTCAAGTAGGATTTTACTGAGTGACTTTCACTTTTACTTGAGTCCTTTTCTATTAAGATATCTTAACTTTTACTCAAGTATGACAATTGAGTAATTTTTTCACCACTGATCAGGTGAAAACCAGAAAAAAATTGAAATAAAATATTTGGCCAAAAGATAAACATCTTTTACAAATCAGTTGAACCCCAAAGGCTAACAACCTTCATACACATACCGAAAACAGAAGAAAACCTCTCAAAACAACTATCCTGATTTGAATTGTCTATTTGAAAGCTGCATTGTACTAATATGATGTGTGACTAAAGACATTGGCCGTATCCGAATACCCATAACAGCGTCCTAAATAGTAGGCTGTGGAGTATATATCTTTTTTTAAATAACGTTTTATAGTATGTGACATTTCGAAAATGTAGTATGCTTTAAATGCGTAGGTGTCATACTAATTTTGGCTTTTCATATAGTATGAATGAACTGTAAACTTTTGGGGAATTTCTCACTCACAATGCATTCAAACTAAATAAAAGAACGGCTTTGAGATTTGATATTTCTTTGAAAGTAAAAAATATAAACATACACACATATAAACAAACACACACACACACACACACACACAGACACACACACACACAATAAACGAATTGAAGATGGCAAAGAAGATGCAAAAAGAGTTTCCTGCAGTTCTGTCCTTAATAGGATCACGACTATTTAATTGTACATCTTTGAAAACAGATTGTTATTTGCAGCCTGCAGTGCCTTTACTTTAGCTAAATAGCTAACATTAGCTATGCGCTTTAGCAGGACTTGAAGTTAGCTGGATACCTGAAAATCTTGCTGTTGTTGAATGACAACTTCATATTTAACCTAGCTAGCCAGTTAGACTATCCTTTCCGGTTTAAACCCTGAGTGTACAAAACATTATTAAGGACTCCTGCTCGTTCCATGACAGACTGACCAGGTGAATCCAGGTGAAAGCTATGATCCCTTATTGATATCACTGGTTAAATCCTCTTCAGTCAGCGTAGATGAAGGGAAGGAGACAAGTTAAAGAAAGCTTTTTAAGCCTTGAGAAGTGGATTGTGTATGTGTGCCATTCAGAGGGTGAATGGGCAAGACAAAATATTTAAGTGCCTTTGAACGAGGTATGGTAGTAGGTGCCAGGTACACCACTTTGTGTCAAGAACTGCAATGCTGCTGGGTTTTTCATGCTCAACAGTTTCCTGTGTGTATCAAGAATTGTCCACCACCGAAAGGATATCCAGCCAACTTGACACAACTGTGGGAAGCATTGGAGTCAACGTGGGCCAGCATCCCTGTGGAACGCTTGGCACCTCGTAGAGTCCATGCCCTGACGATTTGAGGCTTCTAAACTCACTTTTTAAAAACTTGTTACAGATTCTATTTTTGGAAACAGAAAACTGTATGGAAATCAAATGTTTCATCGATGAGAAAATGTGCAGAACGTTGAACAAAATCCATCTCGGTCCATCTTTTCCCACTGGGCTTCCTCATCACCATATTTGGTAGTGAGTGGAAACACCAACCGGATGCTTCACATTTATACATCTGGTGAAATATCTGGCTCATTTTTCTAGCTGTGGTAGTATACCAAGGCTGTGGCATGCTTCTTACTAAACATTGTCATAAATAGTATGCGACGATGAGTACTTAGTATGCAGTATGTAGTGCGCTCGTTTGGTTATTGGGACATGGTCACCGTCTGTAGCCTAAATAAAAGGTTGCTGTCTCTTTCCAATATGACTACATGCAAGTTCCACTTCCTCACCGCCAGCAACTTCCGAATCAGCATGTCCGAGGCCTTCTCCGAGATGTTTCCTACAAACACTGTGGTGGTGGGGCCGCTGTTCTCGTCCGGGGGAGCTTCCTTTCTGGGGGCCGCGGGCTTACTGACCACGGGCATGGAGGTGGGTACCAGGACTGTGGGGTTCTGGGTCATTATGCCCATGTGGACTGGTATCATTGGGGTACCTAGAAAAGTGATAACCCGGATTAATGTATACAAAATATATTTGGATTAAAGGAAAATTCAAATCAAAAACAATCTGTAGGTATTTGTTTCTTTAGTCCACTGTTGATACACTCCTGAAATGTTTTGCATGTCAGCAATCAAGTTTCCAAGATATATAACTTTCAAAATACAGGAAGTGTCACAGTATTGGTTGCATTCGTAATCAAGTGGGAAGTGGGAATTTACCACCATAGAGTTCGATAGAGAACTATAGATGGATAAAACCTGTTTTGGCATGGACATTACCAAAGGGCTTTATCATTTTAAGGTAGTCAACTGGGTGGGACTTCCTATGGGTGAAGGAAGGATCACATGATTCTATCCGGGTCATCAGCCAATGAATTACAGTGCCTTCAGAAAGTATTCACACCTTCACCTTTTATACATTTTGTTGTGTTACAAAGTTGGATTGAAATGGATTTGACATGGTTTTTTTGTCCATGATCTACACACAAAACTCTTATGTCAATGTGGAAGAAAAATTCTAACATCTGTAAACAATTCATGAAAAATGCAATGCTAAAACACAATCCCCTGAGTCAATACATGTTACAAATCACCTTTGGCTGCGATTACAGCTGTGAGTCTTTCTGGGTAAGCCTCGAAGAGCTTTCCACACCTGGATTGTGCAACATTTGCCAATCATTCTTTTCAAAATTCTTCAAGCTCTGTCAAATTGGTTGTTGATAATTGCTAGACAACCATTTCCAGGTCTTGCCATAGATTTTCAAACAGATTTAAGTCAAAACTGTAACTCGGCCACTCAGGAACATTCACTGTTTTCTTGGTAAGCAACTCCAGTGTAGATTTGGCCTTGTGTTTTAGGTTCTTGTCCTGCTGAAAGGTGAATTAATCTCCCAGTGTCTGGTGGATATCAGACTGCACCAGGTTTCCTCTAAGATTTTGCCTATACTTAACTCCATTCTGTTTATTTCTATCCTGAAAAATCCCCATTCCGTAACAATTACAAGCATACCCATAACATGATGCAGCCATGACTTTGAAAATATGGAAAGTGGTACTCAGTAATGTGTTGTATTGGATTTGCCCCAAACATAATACTTTGTATTCAGGACAAAAAGTGAACTGCCTTGCCACATTTTTTGCAGTTTTACTTAAGTGCCTTGTGGCAAACAGGATGCATGTTTTGGAATATGTTTTACTCTGTACAGCCTTCCTTTTTTTCACTCTGTCAATTAAGTTAGTATTGTGGAGTAACTACAATGTTGTTGATCCATCCTCAGTGTTATCCTATCACAGCCATTAACCTCTGTTTTAAAGTCACCATTGGCCTCATGGTGAAATCCTTGAGTGGTTTCCTTCCGCTACAGCAACTGAGTTAGGAAGGACTCCTGTATCTTTGTAGTGACTGGGTGTATTGATACATCATCTAAAGTGTAATTAATAACTTCACCATGCTCAAAGTGATATTCAATATCTGCTTTTTTTTAGGTGCCCTTCTTTGCGAGGCATTGGAAAACCTCCCTGGTCTTTGTGGTTGAATCTGTGTTTGAAATTCACTGCTCAACTGAGGGACCTTACAGACAATTGTATGTGTTGGGTACAGAGATGAGGCAGTCATTCAAAAATCATGTTAAACACTATTATTGCACACAGAGTGAGTCCATGCAACTTATTATGTGACTTGCGAAGCACATTTTCAGGCCTGAACTTGTTAAGGCTTGCCATAACAAAGGGGTTGAATACTTACAGTGGGGGAAAAAAGTATTTGATCCCCTGCTGATTTTGTACGTTTGCCCACTGACAAAGAAAGGATCAGTCTATAATTTTAATGGTAGGTTTATTTGAACAGTGAGAGACAGAATAACAACAAAAATATCCAGAAAAACGCATGCCAGAAATGTTATAAATTGATTTGCATTTTAATGAGGGAAATAAGTATTTGACCCCCTCTCAATCAGAAAGATTTCTGGCTCCCAGGTGTCTTTTATACAGGTAACGAGCTGAGATTAGGAGCACACTCTTAAAGGGAGTGCTCCTAATCTCAGTTTGTTACCTGTATAAAAGACACCTGTCCACAGAAGCAATCAATCAGATTCCAAACTCTCCACCATGGCCAAGACCAAAGAGCTCTCCGAGGATGTCAGGAACAAGATTGTAGACCTACACAAGGCTGGAATGGGCTACAAGACCATCGCCAAGCAGCTTGGTGAGAAGGTGACAACAGTTGGTGTGATTATTCGCAAATGGAAGAAACACAAAAGAACTGTCAATATCCCTCGGCCTGGGGCTCCATGCAAGATCTCACCTCGTGGAGTTGCAATGATCATGAGAACAGTGAGGAATCAGCCCAGAACTACACGGGAGGATCTTGTCAATGATCTCAAGGCAGCTGGGACCATAGTCACCAAGAAAACAATTGGTAACACACTACGCCGTGAAGGACTGAAATCCTGCAGCGCCCGCAAGGTCCCCCTGCTCAAGAATACATATACATGCCCGTCGGAAGTTTGCCAATGAACATCTGAATGACTCAGAGGATAACTGGTGAAAGTGTTGTGGTCAGATGAGACCAAAATGGAGCTCTTTGGCATCAACTCAACTCGCCGTGTTTGGAGGAGGAGGAATGCTGCCTAAGAACTCCATCACCACCGTCAAACATGGAGGTGGAACCATTATGCTTTGTGGGTGTTTTTCTGCTAAGGGGACAGGACAACTTCACCGCATCAAAGGGACGATGGACGGGGCCATGTACCGTCAAATCTTGGGTGAGAACCTCCTTCCTTCAGCCAGGGCATTGAAAATGGGTCGTGGATGGGTATTCCAGCATGACAATGATCCAAAACACACGGCCAAGGCAACAAAGGAGTGGCTCAAGAAGAAGCACATTAAGGTCCTGGAGTGGCCTAACCAGTCTCCAGACCTTAATCCCATAGAAAATCTGTGGAGGGAGCTGAAGGTTCGAGTTGCCAAACGTTAGCCTTGAAACCTTAATGACTTGGAGAAGATCTGCAAAGAGGAGTGGGACAAAATCCCTCCTGAGATGTGTGCAAACCTGGTGGCCAACTACAAGAAACGTCTGACCTCTGATTGCCAACAAGGGTTTTGCCACCAAGTTCTAAGTCATGTTTTGCAGAGGGGTCAAATACTTATTGCCCTCATTAAAATGTAAATAATTTTATAACATTTTTGACATGCGTTTTTCTGGATTTGTTGTTGTTGTTATTCTGTTTCTAACTGTTCAAATAAACCTACTATTAAAATTATAGACTGATCATTTCTTTGTCAGTGGGCAAACGTACAAAATCAGCAGGGGATCAAATTCTTTCCCCCCCACTTTATTACCTTAAGACATTTCAGCTTTTCATTTAATTAATTAGTAAACATTTCTCAATACATAAACTTTGACATTATGGCCATTGCGTGCAGGCCAGCGACAAATCTCAATTTAATCAATTTTAAATTCAGGCTGTAACACAACAAAATGTGGAAAAAAGACAAGGGGTGTTAACTTTCTGAAGGCACTGTATACTTGTGAGCAAACATTCCATAACTGTAGTTAGCAGTAAAATCGCCATACTTGGCTTTATACCTGTTCAAACAACACACTCTAGATGGCAGAAGGCAACCTTTCAGTTTGTCTGCCAACTCAGAAGCAGTAGAAGAAAATGTACTACTTCAAAATGGAGATGGCTTTGATGGCGCTGGCCGTGCACTCAGACACCTCATACTGGGACATAGAGAATGATAGCGATATCATTGGTATATATGTTTACCACATACGACTGGGAAAAATCCATTTGAACGGCTCTCCAACTGGTAATTACTAGTGGGAAACTCATCCATTATATTAATGTTTCTCTATCAATACAAAGTTCGCAGAGTATTATATATCCTTTACAAATCAAAGGCATGTTCACAATTGACTAACTACCTGTATAATTTACATAGACAGGTCCATAAGGACAGGACCTCTGTGTATGACGACTCACCTGAAGGAAAACCAGAGAACTGTGGAGGGGGGATTCCCGGTGGCAACAGGGGTCGGTTGAGATGAGGGAACGACATCTTGTGGAAATCACCCACATAAAACATTGGACCAAAGTACACAGTCAGAACAGTCATAAGAGAACAGTGGACACAACAGTAAACAACTCTCCAGTCCAAACAGGATGACTGGTATAGCGAGTGATTTCAGGTCTAAAAAAAAAAAGCCTTATGAAGTTACTGATACCTCTCACCAAGTCACCTAACGTCTTCCTAGCGACATAAGATACCGGCATGAATTAACATGGACTGTCAACGGAGACACGGGGTTTTTCTAAGGCATTGAACTGTCAACGCGTTCACGTCACGCACAAGTCATGTAGACATAGTGTTTATGTATACGTCACACGACAGATTATTATGAAATATCTCACCACGAACACCTACGAGTCAGTTTATTATGAAATATCTCACCACGAACACCTACGAGTCAGTTTATTATGAAATATCTCACCACGAACACCTACGAGTCAGTTTATTATGAAATATCTCACCACGAACACCTACGAGTCAGTTTATTATGAAATATCTCACCACGAACACCTACGAGTCAGTTTATTATGAAATATCTCACCACGAACACCTACGAGTCAGTTTATTATGAAATATCTCACCACGAACACCTACGAGTGAGTTTATTATGAAATATCTCACCACGAACACCTACGAGTCAGTTTATTATGAAATATCTCACCACGAACACCTACGAGTCAGTTTATTATGAAATATCTCACCACGAACACCTACGAGTGAGTTTATTATGAAATATCTCACCACGAACACCTACGAGTGAGTTTATTATGAAATATCTCACCACGAACACCTACGAGTGAGTTTATTATGAAATATCTCACCACGAACACCTACGAGTGAGTTTATTATGAAATATCTCACCACGAACACCTACGAGTGAGTTTATTATGAAATATCTCACCACGAACACCTACGAGTGAGTTTATTATGAAATATCTCACCACGAACACCTACGAGTGAGTTTATTATGAAATATCTCACCACGAACACCTACGAGTGAGTTTATTATGAAATATCTCACCACGAACACCTACGAGTGAGTTTATTATGAAATATCTCACCACGAACACCTACGAGTGAGTTTATTATGAAATATCTCACCACGAACACCTACGAGTGAGTTTATTATGAAATATCTCACCACGAACACCTACGAGTGAGTTTATTATGAAATATCTCCACCTACGAGTGAGTTATATGAATCTCACCACGAACACCTACGAGTGAGTTTATTATGAAATATCTCACCACGAACACCTACGAGTGAGTTTATTATGAAATATCTCACCACGAACACCTACGAGTGAGTTTATTATGAAATATCTCACCACGAACACCTACGAGTGAGTTTATTATGAAATATCTCACCACGAACACCTACGAGTGAGTTTATTATGAAATATCTCACCACGAACACCTACGAGTCAGTTTATTATGAAATATCTCACCACGAACACCTACGAGTCAGTTTATTATGAAATATCTCACCACGAACACCTACGAGTCAGTTTATTATGAAATATCTCACCACGAACACCTACGAGTCAGTTTATTATGAAATATCTCACCACGAACACCTACGAGTCAGTTTATTATGAAATATCTCACCACGAACACCTACGAGTCAGTTTATTATGAAATCTCACCACGAACACCTACGAGTCAGTTTATTATGAAATATCTCACCACGAACACCTACGAGTCAGTTTATTATGAAATATCTCACCACGAACACCTACGAGTGAGTTTATTATGAAATATCTCACCACGAACACCTACGAGTGAGTTTATTATGAAATATCTCACCACGAACACCTACGAGTGAGTTTATTATGAAATATCTCACCACGAACACCTACGAGTGAGTTTATTATGAAATATCTCACCACGAACACCTACGAGTGAGTTTATTATGAAATATCTCACCACGAACACCTACGAGTGAGTTTATTATGAAATATCTCACCACGAACACCTACGAGTGAGTTTATTATGAAATATCTCACCACGAACACCTACGAGTCAGTTTATTATGAAATATCTCACCATGAACACCTACATGTATACGATGCTTTATAAATATTATTAAATTGGAAGAGCAATCTAATCAATTGAATTTGTCAATTTAGCTAAAATAGGCCCATCACCTCTTTAAAAATATAGATTAGGCTGGATGGTTTGCAGCCTGCAACCTACACTGCTGACATAATCTAATGTTTTGCTTTCGTTGTAAAGCCTTTTTGAAAATCGGACAGTGTGGTTAGATTAACGAGAGTCTTGTCTTTAAAATGGTGTAAAATAGTCATATGTTTGAGAAATTGAAGTAATAGCATTTCTAAGGTATTTGAATATCGCGCCACGGGATTACACTGGCTGTTGAGCAAGCGTCCCACCTAGCCCATAGAGGTTAAATGCTCTGGAATTGAGAAGATTAGTGGTCGCCTATGCCTATAACAAAATACCAAAAGTATTGGTCTATCCATAGACAAAACATCTTAACAAATTAACGTTTTATTTTCAGGGGGGGATACTCATTGAATCTGGCTATTCATTTCAGTGCAGTTGCATTCTTACGCATAACCTATAGGCTAAACGGAACCGAAAACATCCCAGCCCATTGTGATCACGTCATGACAAATCCTGAACATTTTGGCTTTATTGAGCCTTGCTTTTTAGGAATAAACAGGCATCGGCTACAATAACAATTGGTTTAGATATGCTCCACATGTGGTATTTTGGCCATACATCACAAACCCCTGAGGTGCCTTATTGCTATTATAAACAGAGCAGTAAAAATAACTGTTTTGTCATACCCATGGTATACGGTCTGATATACCATGGCTGTCAGCCAATCAGCATTCAGGGCTTGAACCACCCAGTTTATAAAGAACTTTATAAAACCATGCTTTATTTAATATGTGTATGGAGCCTACCCTACTGTGTGAGAGATGCATGGAAGAATTCCAATGCCCATGTTAGAAATGGCAAAGAGAGAGATGTTTCTTCTCCTTTTCGATGCCACAAATGTGGTCTTAAGCCTATATAAAAACACAATTCATGCCATTTCTAGCCTACTACATTTTAAATGACTGGAGACATTAGCAGAAGATGTCTTTATACGACAAAAAATACAAGGTAGCCTGCCACTGACAGTCTGCGTACTGCCACCTACAGGTCTGTGGGCTCATTGTATGAATTAATACATTTCTCTGTGCATGTTTTGCAATGCATCAGTGCAGCAATGTATCAATTTAGCCAATGTGATCACATCAACTATATCGCTGTTCATTGTCTATATATAGCCTAGACTACCCTTTGAAGAGCTAGATTTTAGGCTATCCTTATCAATAAGTGGTTGCACAGATATAAATAAAGCCCTCAGTCAAATTAAACTGTAGGCCTAGAGTCAAAATAACCACCCATTGCTTCACTAAAATGTATCAATGGCTGATAGGCTATGGACAGGGTGATCAGCAGGCTATTGACAGGGTGATCAGCAGGCTATTGACAGGGTGATCAGCAGGCTATAGACAGGGTGATCAGCAGGCTATAGACAGGGTGATCAGCAGGCTATAGACAGGGTGATCAGCAGGCTATGGACAGGGTGATCAGCAGGCTATAGACAGGGTGATCAGCAGGCTATAGACAGGGTGATCAGCAGGCTATAGACAGGGTGATCAGCAGGCTATAGACAGGGTGATCAGCAGGCTATAGACAGGGTGATCAGCAGGCTATAGACAGGGTGATCAGCAGGCTATAGACAGGGTGATCAGCAGGCTATAGACAGGGTGATCAGCAGGCTATAGACAGGGTGATCAGCAGGCTATAGACAGGGTGATCCGCAGGGTGATCAGCAGGCTATAGACAGGGTGATCAGCAGGCTATAGACAGGGTGATCAGCAGGCTATAGACAGGGTGATCAGCAGGCTATAGACAGGGTGATCAGCAGGCTATGGACAGGGTGATCAGCAGGCTATAGACAGGGTGATCAGCAGGCTATAGACAGGGTGATCAGCAGGCTATAGACAGGGTGATCAGCAGGCTATGGACAGGGTGATCAGCAGGCTATAGACAGGGTGATCAGCAGGCTATAGACAGGGTGATCAGCAGGCTATAGACAGGGTGATCAGCAGGCTATAGACAGGGTGATCAGCAGGCTATAGACAGGGTGATCAGCAGGCTATAGACAGGGTGATCAGCAGGCTATAGACAGGGTGATCAGCAGGCTATGGACAGGGTGATCAGCAGGCTATAGACAGGGTGATCAGCAGGCTATAGACAGGGTGATCAGCAGGCTATAGACAGGGTGATCAGCAGGCTATGGACAGGGTGATCAGCAGGCTATGGACAGGGTGATCAGCAGGCTATGGACAGGGTGATCAGCAGGCTATAGACAGGGTGATCAGCAGGCTATAGACAGGGTGATCAGCAGGCTATAGACAGGGTTATTTGATCTCTCTCTCTTTACTGCGTCCTCTAGCCACTGAACGAGAATGGCCGCAGCAGCCTATAGCCTACTTTGCAAGTGGCTGAACGCTGACACATTAGATTTATTTAAATTGTATTTTAGGGCTGGCGAACTCCGAACTTGCGGGGGTCCAGAGAAACTACGCTATGCCGGTGATGCTGGGGTAACATTTACATAACAACGACGGGTAGGCCGTCATTGTAAATAAGGATTTGTTCTTAACGGACTTGCCTTAAATAAGAAAACATACTCAATGTTCTAGTAACAGTCCGTTCTGAATAGGGCTTATGACATGACTTTCTATCAGGTTGGCTATAACCACTTGATCGATCGATTCAACTTGGAATTTCAGCAATATAATAGACTAATGAAGACATTGATGTGAGAAAGATTACAGCTATATTTAGGCTACAGTGGATTGATGGATTTGCATATAATTACTATTGGAGTGCATAATTGCCATTGTGTTTATCATATCCAACGGGTGACGAATATAGGCTACAATTGCCAGCAGTAGGCCTACCATGTAAGAGGAAGACGAGTTTCTTTAAACAGAAAATATAAAACATCTAATCCAAATTGTATGAGTTGACCCTCCTGCAGTTCAGAGGCTTTGGCTATTATAATAGCCTGGAGATGAACAATATAGTTCAAAGCAATTTTTTTAAGAAGCAGGTGCCACGCACACATTAGTCAGGCATTGTTATCACGACATGTCAGTCAGACGTTTAACGGTTGGCGACAGGAGATCAGTCGGCTTATTTTTGGCTCTTTTCACCCAGTTATCGCTGAAAACGTGGTAATCAACTACAATGACCATAATCCATTGCGCGCCTACTTGTCCGGTCTGTTTCTTTTACGCCTGCTATGTTAGGTTAGTGTGGGGCAGACACAGAGAAGGAGAGAGATAGAGAATAGTTGCTTGTCAAGGCATCACTACCTTGAAAATACATTATCTAAGTGACTGATAGTTTTGACTGAATGCCAACTATGCCTTATTGACTCTGAATAACTACTGATGATTGTGTCAGACAGCAGCTCTATAGAGATGACATGGCTTGGAATTAAATAATAAAGTCATCAAATAAAACTAATGTAATATGCACAACAACTGAAATATTTTATTAAAGTAATGTTAATAAATGTTAGTTAAGTGAACCAGTAATGGACAGTCGTGGGACTTTGTTTTATTATGTGTTGCTACAGCATTCAACCCACAATGTAGTGCATTTAATGGTTTTTTAAACCAGTGATTATTGTTTTATAATCGAACCGACCTCAAAAAGCACTAATCGTTAAGCACTATTGGCTGTATAATGTGTCAGCTGACAACTATTCATATCTAAAATTCCAACCGTGTCGTGTGTGTGGTTGAAAAGCCAGGCCTGGTGCTAGCTAGCTAGCTAACTACAGGCTAACTACTTATGAAAGACAAATCACCTTCACGTTGGCATTGGTTATATTGTCGTTAGGGACAACTATAGCCAACCTACCCTAATTATTCTCGCTAGTTAGGCAAGTAATGTTAGAGGTTTTGCCCTCCACAACGGAACACGCTTGACAAGGTTAGCTGCGGCTGTTGTAGTTAGCGGATACGCTGGCTAACTACCGGGAAACCATTCGCAATGTTTTGAGTTATCTAGCTACCTACCGTTGTTAAAACTCAGACAATATGGTGGAAAAAGTAGCTACTGAATCAGATTTGACATACCCCAACACGTCGGTTTATCGATTATTACGGGCGACTCTTCACGTCTGTGTAGCTACCTCCGGTAAGATGCACCGAGGTATGGTTATGTGGCTAGCTAACTGCGATACATCAAATCCGCTAAAAGTCCGCTCCCGCAGCGGAGGGCCGTCACTAGTTACCACAGCCACAAAGTCATAAACCCCGCCTAGTTTTACAGTGTATCTTCTTTATCGGTGGAGATTAGCGTTCAACGTTATGGTTCTTTTATTGTTGTTGTTGTTGTTTTACAATGTATCTTCTTAAAATGTGATTTTAGACCTAACCTTAACCACATTGCTAACCTTAAATTAAGACCAAAAAGCAAATGTTTGTTTCCAACTTTGTGGCTGTGCTATCTAGTGGAAACAACAACAGAGACGTACATTTTTTAGCAAAGGAATATTTGATTTGTCGATTCCGAAGCCATGTTTTCAACGTCCAGTTCACAGACATTTCACTGGATGAATACATTTGAAGCACCCTCTTGGCGTTTCCACTCACTAGCAAATGTGGTGGCGAGAGGAAGCCCAGTGGCTGGCAGTGGAATAAAATGGAACGAGATACATTTTGGCCGACATTCTGCTAATTTTCTCATCAATGAGAAAACATTTCATCTCAAAACATTTGATCTCAATACAGTTTTCTGTTCTCAAAACTATAATGTGTTATGAACAGAGTGGACTAGGTTTTGTAGACTTTACCCTTTGCCAACGTTTTTAAAAATCGCGTTGTTTAGGAGTGCAAAGGCGAATTTAGTTATTGCACACTGTGATTAATTTGTTTATGGACAAGTGTTGGAGTAACTACTGGATGAGAAATGGCTTGTGAGTCTTAATGACGGCTGGGGAGCCAGGATTGACCCAGTAACTGGAAATGAATCTGCTCTGGATTATACTTTGATCTCAAATGTAATGGCAGGCAGATGTAGTTGGGAGGTTTTGGAGGAATCTATAATGGGTAGTGATCACTATCATCCTATCACGAGGGAGGAAGAATCAGTAGGAGATGGATATTTGGGAAAGTGGAGTGGGGTCTGTTTCAGGAGTTGAGTGAACAGGAGTTGTCTCAGGTAGATCTTCATTCAGATATAGAAACAGTCAATGAGGGAATAAGAGGAGCAATAGTAGGGGCCTCAAGGCAGGTGATTCCTATGGGTACAGGGGGAAGAAAGAGTAACGCAGTCCCCTGGTAGAGTGAAGGGTGTAGAGAAGCAGTGAAGAGTAGGAACAGCGCTTTCAGAATGTTGAAAAGGTCCCATAATTACCAGCACCTGATTCAGTATAAACAAGCACAAGGAGGATCATTAGGACAGCTAGGAGGGAGTATTGGCACTAGTTCTGTGGAAACATAGGCAGCACCACTCCTGTGGGAGAGGTATGGGAGATGATTAAGAGGATGTAACAGTATAGCTTCCGTCCCTCTCCTCGCCCCAACCTGGGCTTGATGCAGGGACCCTCTGCACACATCAACAACTGACACCCCACGAAGCATCGTTACCCATCGCGCCACAAAAGCCACGGCTCTTGCAAAGCAAGGGGAACAACTACTTCAGGTCTCAGAGCGAGTGACGTCACCGATTGAAACGCTATTAGCGCGCACCACCGCTAACTAACTAGCCATTTCACATCGGTTACATGGGGACAGAAGAGATTGGGATCTCCCTGTGCTGAAAACTGTGGGGATTGTTGCAGTGAGAGATATGGAGAAGGCAGAGATGTCAGCCCAGGTATTTGTGAAGGTGCACAGCTCAAATAATCTGACAGAAGAGGGGCAGCGTGAGAGACAGGGTCAGAGAAGAACATCTGGGGTTCCTGGATCAGAAAGAGATGGTGGGGGATACATTGAATGGCCCTTTTACTTTTATTTTTCCTTTATTTAACTAGGCAAGCCAGTTAAGAACAAAGTCTTATTTTCATTGACAGCCTAGGAACAGTGGGTTAACTGCCTTGTTTAGGGGCAGAAAGACAGATTTTTACCTTGTCGGCTCAGGGATTCGATCTTGCAACCTTTCGGTTACTAGTCCAATGCTCTAACCACTAGGGTACCACTAGGGTACCTGCCACCCCCATCTCCTGGTAAGGATGAGATGTGTTACATCATGATTGCAATAGGGAAATTATTGGGCCTTTATAATAAGGTGAAGTAGGAAGGGAAACTGCCTGGAAGTTGGAAGCAGGCAGTAGTTGCGCCAATACAGAAACCTGGGAAAGACCCTACAAGTCCTTCAAGCTATAGGCCGATAGCGTTGACATCTCACGTATGTAAACTTATGGAAAGGATGATAACGGAAAGGCTGACTTGCTTTCTGGAGAGTAAAGGACTAATGTTACCAGATCAGAGGGGGTTCAGGAAAGGCAGGGGTATGATGGATCCTGTACTGTGCCTTGAGTCAGTCATACGGAAGGCACAGGCAAATAACCAGGTTGTGGTAGCCGTTTTCTTTGATGTAGAAAAGGCTTATGATATGATGCAGAAGGAAGGCCTAATTATCAAGCTGGATAAAATGAGGGTTGGATGAAGGGTTTTTAACTGGATAAAGGTTTTTATTTTCAGGCGATCAATACAAGTGAGGGTGGGGAGCTCTATGTCAGAAAGCTATGAGGTGGATAATGGTATCCCCCAGGGAAGTGTCATTAGTCCTTTGTTGTTCTCTATTATGATTGACAATGTATTCTCTCAGGTGAGACCTGATATTGGGAGGTCATTGCTTGCGGATGATGGAGCGCTGTGGAAGAGAGGGAGAAATGTTACCCATACAGCCAGAAGAGTTCAAGAAGCGATTAGGGAAGTAGAGTAGTGGTCCCTCAGGTGGGGCTTCAAGTTTTCAGTTGAGAAAACACAGACTGTGTTTTTTTTCTAGAAGGAAGGTTGAGGAGGAAATATACCTGAAGCTGTATGGAAGGAATCTGTAGAGGGTGGGAGGGGTTTAGGTTCTTGGGGGTCTGGTTTGACACTCGAATGATATGGGCGGAGCATATTAACAGAGTAGTTGTCAAAGGAAAGAAAATATTGGATGTGACGTGTTGCTTGTCAGGAATATAGAGGGGGATAGATAGAATGGTGTCTAAAATGATATATATAGCGCTGTTAAAGTCATCAATGGATTATGGAAGTATAGCATATTGATCAAAAAGCTAGATGTTATCCAGTCCCAAACACTAAGAATATGTTGTGGAGCACTCAGGACCTCTCCGCTGGAAGCGGTGCAGGTAGTGTTGGGAGAGATGCCGGTAAAGTTAATGGTGAGAGAGATGGGGTTCTTTGGGAGGGAATTTAGTCCCTTTGTGCTTCTTCCTGCTGTCCCACCTTTGTTTCTCCCTCAACCACTGATAGATCTATGGTTGCTTGAGAGAGTGAGAGATGTTGAGGAAGGAGTAGATTCAGTTGTAAGTGAACATTTAAGAACACAATGCTCTCTTTAATAAATTCACAGATGGATTTAAGGACCCCAAAACAGGGAGGGCAGGAGCAGATTTTAGTGTTCCTGAGTTTAAGGTGGCAGTGACGAAAAGAGCTACAGATCATGTATCTGTTTACCCAATGGAGTTGTTGGCCATACTATTGACTGCAGTGTGTGTGGAGGAGGTGAGTCCAGACAAGGTATTCATCTGCTCTGACTCCTGTGCAGCACTGATGAACAAATTCATTTGTGTCTCAGAGCAGACAGAATGTATTGTATGAGGTTTTGCAGTGCTTGTATAGGGTGAAACAGATGGGGGTATTTGTAATGTTCCTCTGGGTACCAGCTCATGTGGGAGTAGAGGGGAATGAGGAAGTGGATATTATTGCCAAGCAGGCTCTTAGACAATTCCATCTCAACATTAGGATGTTTATCAGTAAAGCAGAAGCCAAGAGATTAGTAAGAACAGTGGTTCAAAATAAGTGGCAAGAGTTGTGGAACAGGGAGAGTAAGGGAAGACTATCACCCCGTAGCACTCACCTCTGTCATCACGAAGTGCTTTGAGAGACTAGTCAAGGATCATATCACCTCTGCCTTACCTGCCACCCTAGACCCACTTCATTAACGCCCCAATAGATCCACATACGATGCAATTGCCATCACGCTGCACACTGCTCTATCCCATCTGGACAAGAGGAATACCTATGTAAGAATGCTGTTTATTGACTATAGCTCAGCATTCAACACCATAGTACCCTCCAAGCTCATCATTAAGCTCAAGGCCGTGGGTCTGAAGCTCGAGGACCTGGGTCTGAACCCCGCCCGGTGCAACTGGGTCCTGGACTTCCTGACAGGAATCCCCCAGGTGGTGAAGGTCGGAAACATCACCTCCACTCCGCTGATCCTCAACACTGGGTCCCCACAAGGGTGCGTGCTCAGCCCTCTCCTGTACTCCCTGTTCCCCCATGACTGCGTGGCCAAGCTCGCCTCCAACTCAATCATCATGTTTGCAGACGACACAACAGTAGTAGGCTTGATTTTCCAACGATGACGAGACAGCCTACAGGGAGGAGGTGAGGGCTCTGGGAGTGTGGTGCCTGGAAAACAACCTCTCACTCAACGTCAACAAAACAAAGGAAATTATCGTGGACTTCAGGAAACAGCAGAGGGTGCACCCCCCTATCTACATCAATGGGAAGGTGGAAAGCTTCAAGTTCCTTGGCGTACACATCACTGACAAACTGAAATGGACCCCCCACACAGACAGTGTGGTGAAGAAGGCGCAACAGAGCCTCTTCAACTTCAAGAGGCTGAAGAAATTTGGCTTGTCACCTACAACCCTCACAATCTTACAGATGCACAATTGAAAACATCCTGTCGGGCTGTATCACCGCCTGGTACGGCAACTGCACCGCAAGGCTCTCCAGAGGGTGGTGTGGTCTGCCCAACGCATTACCGGGCAAACTACCTGCCCTCCAGGACACCTACAGCACCCGATGTCACAGGAAGGCCAAAAAGATCATCAAGGACATCAACCACCCGAGCCACTGCCTGTTTACCCCACTATCAAATCAAATCAAATGTATTTATAGAGCCCTTCTTACATCAGCTGATATCTCAAAGTGCTGTACAGAAACCCAGCCTAAAACCCCAAACAGCAAGCAATGCAGGTGTAGAAGCACGGTGGCTAGGAAAAACTCCCTAGAAAGGCCAAAACCTAGGAAGAAACCTAGAGAGGAACCAGGCTATGAGGGGTGGCCAGTCCTCTTCTGGCTGTGCCGGGTGGAGATTATAACAGCACATGGCCTAGATGTTCAAATGTTCATAAATGACCAGCATTGTCAAATAATAATAATCATAGTAGTTGCCGAGGGTGCAACAAGTCAGTAACACAAGAGTAAGTGTCAGTTGGCTTTTTCATAGCCGATCTTTGAGAGTATCTCTACCGCTCCTGCTGTCTCTAGAGAGTTGAAAACAGCAGGTCTGGGACAGGTAGCACGTCCGGTGAACAGGTCAGGGTTCCAGCAGGTCTGGGACAATAGGTCTGGGACAGGTAGCACGTCCGGTGAACAGGTCAGGGTTCCATAGCTGCAGGCAGAACAGTTGGAACTGGAGCAGCAGCATGGCCAGGTGAACTGGGGACAGCAAGGAGTCATCAAGCCAGGTAGTCCTGAGGCATGGTCCTAGGGCTCAGGTCCTCCGAGAGAGAGAAAGAAAGAAAGAGAAAGAGAGAATTAGAGAGAGCATATTTAAATTCACACAGGACACCGGAAAAGACAAGAGAAATACTCCAGATGTGACAGACTGACCCTAGCCCCCCGACACATAAACTACTGCAGCATAAATACTGGAGGCTGAGACAGGAGGGGTCAGGAGACACTGTGGCCCCATCCGATGAAACCCCTGGACAGGGCCAAACAGGTAGGATATAACCCCACCCACTTTGCCAAAGCACAGCCTCCACACCACTGGAGGGATATCTCCAACCACCAACATACCATCCCGGGACAAGGCCGAGTATAGCCCACAAAGATCTCCGCCACGGCACAGCCCAAGGGGTGGCACCAACCCAGACAGGAAGACCACGTCAGTGACTCAACCCACTCAAGTGACGCACCCCTCCCAGGGACGGCATGGAAGAACACCAGTAAGCCAGTGACTCAGCCCCCGTAATAGGGGTAGATGCAGAGAATCCCAGTGGAAAGAGGGGAAACCGGCCAGGCAGAGACAGCAAGGGCGGTTCGTTGCTCCAGCCTTTCCGTTCACCTTCACACCCCTGGGCCAGACTACACTTAATCATAGAACCTACTGAAGAGATATGTCTTCAGTAAAGACTTAAAGGTTGAGACTGAGTCTGCGTCTCTCACATGGGTAGGCAGACTATTCCATAAAAATGGAGCTCTATAGGAGAAAGCCCTGCCTCCAGCTGTTTGCTTAGAAATTCTAGGAACAATTAGGAGGCCTGCGTCTTGTGACCGTAGCGTACGTGTAGGTATATACGGCAGGACCAAAATGGAAAGATAGGTAGGAGCAAGCCCATGTAATGCTTTGTAAGTTAGCAGTAAAACCTTGAAATCAACCCTTGCCTTGACAGGAAGCCAGTGTAGGGAGGCTAGCACTGGAGTAATATGATCAAATTTTTTGGTTCTAGTCAGGATTCTAGCAGCCGTATTTAGCACTAACTGAAGTTTATTTAGTGCTTTATCCGGGTAGCCGGAAAGTAGAGCATTGCAGTAGTCCAACCTAGAAGTAACAAAGGCATGGATTAATTTTTCTGCGTCATTTTTGGACAGAAAGTTTTAGATTTTTGCAATGTTACGTAGATGGAAAAAAGCTGTCCTTGAAACAGTCTTGATATGTTCTTCAAAAGAGAGATCAGGGTCCAGAGTAACGCCGAGGTCCTTCACAGTTTTATTTGAGACGACTGTACAACCATCCAGATTAATTGTCAGATTCAACAGAAGATCTCTTTGTTTCTTGGGACCTAGAACAAGCATCTCTGTTTTGTCCGAGTTGAAGAGTAGAAAGTTTGCAGCCATCCACTTCCTTATGTCTGAGACACAGGCTTCTAGCGAGGGCAATTTTGGGGCTTCACCATGTTTCATTGAAATGTACAGCTGTCTGTCATCCGCATAGCAGTGAAATTTAACATTATGTTTTCGAATGACATCCCCAAGAGGTAAAATATATAGTGAAAACAAGTGGTCATAAAACGGAACCTTGAGGAACACCGAAATTTACAGTTGATTTGTCAGAGGACAAACCATTCACAGAGACAAACTGATATCTTTCCGACAGATAAGACCTAAACCAGGCCAGAACTTGTCCATGTAGACCAATTTGGGTTTCCAATCTCTCCAAAAGAATGTGGTGATCGATGGTATCAAAAGCAGCACTAAGATCTAGGAGCACGAGGACAGACGCAGAACCTCGGTCTGACGTCATTAAAAGGTCATTTACCACCTTCACAAGTGCAGTCTCAGTGCTATGATGGGGTCTAAAACCAGACTGAAGCGTTTCGTGTACATTGTTTGTCTTCAGGAAGGCAGTGAGTTGCTGCGCAACAGCTTTTTCCATTTTTTTTGAGAGGAATGCAAGATTCGATATAGGCCGATAGTTTTTTATAATTTCTGGGTCAAGATTTGGCTTTTTCAAGAGAGGCTTTATTACTGCCACTTTTAGTGAGTTTGGTACACATCCGGTGGATAGAGACCCATTTATTATGTTCAACATAGGAGGGCCAAGCACAGAAAGCAGCTCTTTCAGTAGTTTAGTTGGAATAGGGTCCAGTATGCAGCTTGAAGGTTTAGAGGCCATGATTATTTTCATCATTGTGTCAAGAGATATAGCACTAAAACACTTTAGTGTCTCCCTTGATCCTAGGTCCTGGCAGGGTTGTGCAGACTCAGGACAACGGAGCTTTGGAGGAATACACAGATTTAAAGAGGAGTCCGTAATTTGCTTTCTAATGATCATGATCTTTTCCTCAAAGAAGTTCATGAATTCATCACTGCTAAAGTGAGAGCCATCCTCTCCTGGGGAATGCTGCTTTTTAGTTAACTTTGCGACAGTATCAAAAATAAATTTTGGATTGTTCTTATTTTCCTCAATTAAGTTGGAAAAATCCAGAAGGCTTAGGTCATCCAGAAGGCTTAGGTCAGTACAGGTGCATCAAAGCTGGGACCGAGAGACTGAAAAACAGCTTCTATCTCAAGGCCATTAGATTGTTAAACAGCCATCACAAGCACATTAGAGGCTGCTGCCTGTAGGCATAGACTAGAAATCACTGGCCACTTTAAGGAATGGAACACTAGTCACTTTAATAATGTTTACATATCTGGCATTACTCATCTGATATGTATATACTGTATTCTGTACTATTCTACGGTATCTTAGTCACTTAATAATGTTTACGTATCTTGCATTACTCATCTCATATGTATATACTGTTTCTATGCTATTCTATGGTATCTCATTCACTTAATAATGTTTACATATCTTGCATCACTCATATATGTATATACTGTATTCTGCACTATTCTACTGTATCTTAGTCCGTTCCGCTCTGACATTGCTCGTCCATATGTATATAGTCTTAATTCATTCCTACTTAGATTTGTGTGTATTGGGTATATGTTGTGTAATTATTTTAGATATTACTTGTTAGATATTACTGCACTGTCGGAGCTAGAAGCACAAGCATTTCGCTACACCCGCAGTAACATCTGCTAATCATGTGTATGTGACCAATTAAAATTTGATTTGATTTGTTTTGACACCTGTATAAGATCAAGGAAAAGGTGGGGGCAGGGAGGTCCTCAGGCCGAGAGAGAAGGGAGGAAAGTGTAGTCACAAGGCTGAGACTGTTACACACAAGGCTAAATAGCACATTGAAAGTGGTGGGGAAACATCCGGCTGGGAGGTGTGATCATTGTCAGAAGGAGATGGAGACAGTGGCTGTTCTATTTCAGTGCCAGAAATATGTGAGAGAAAAGTAGCGATTGTTATTAGATTTGAGGAGTAATGGGGTTGGAGAGCCAGGATTAAGTGAACTGCTGGGACATCTTCAGAGGATGTAGTATTTCATTATGTATTTCGTTTCGTTGGGGAGACTAGATTATTGGGTAGAATAAAACCTTCACTGTCTCTGGGCCACAATCCAGACCGGTTGGTGGCGGTAATGCACCTTAAAGTTGGTTGCCAACCGCCATATAAAGTCCACAGAAGAAGACTAAATACTTCCCATTAGAAACGACAGGCTGTGGTCTATCTTGGGTCAGTTATAAAAATCGTTGTCCAGTTTCCGCTCTGTTTTAGCTAACTAACAATCTAGTTAGTTGTTTAGCCGTCTTTGTTTATATTGAAAAAAAAAATCTTATTTTGACACAGTTTAGGTCGCCAACCTATCATCAGTAATTTAATAAGTGCAAGCTCGCGAAAAGAAAGAAAGAAAGCAACCACGAAGAATATGGAGGTTGATTTCCCAGAGCAAGACGCTAGTAGCACGGACGAAGAAGACACTGTCAGCTCTTCTGTATCTGACGATGGAGACAGCTCGGGTAAGGAATACAATTAATGTAACTAGCTAGATTTAACTTGGCCAAATGCAGCTTGCTGTTATGCAGTTTCAAAATGTTTTACGTGTGTTTTAGTACAGTATGCATGGCGATTTTGATGATGGTCTCCTTTATGACGAAAGTGATACTGCGTGGCCATGTTGCTATAGTTGCTAGCTAGCTGCTTCTACTGTGTTCACTGTGTTGGAGTTGTCTGACAGTTGGCATGTTAATTTTGCCAACAGAGATGAACGATGAGGACCGCGAGAGAAGACGAGTGGAATGCATGGACGAGATGACCACCCTGGAGAAGCAATTCGGCGACTTGAAAGAACAGTAAAGACAATTGGCTACATTCCAAATTGAATCACTCTTACCAGATTGATTTATTTCTGGTCCATGTTTACGTGCATGTTTAAGCCATGTTAACTAGCTACTGATGATGCTGCTATATTGGCTCACCCCTGTCTATCCCGTTATGACCAGGCTGTACAAGGAGAGGCTCTGTCAGGTGGATATAAAGCTACAGGAGGTTATAGCAGCCTGTGCCCAAGAGTATCTGGAACCACTTGCCAACCTACAGGAGAATATGCAGATCAGAACTAAAGTGGGCGGTGAGTTTCCATGTCACATTGCCTACACTAGATTGGAAACTAACGTCCGACTTTGCATTTTAACTTTAGTTGTGGCAGGCGGCTGATGTCAACGTCAGAAAGATCAGTGATTTTGTAACATTTTAGTGTGTTCCCTAGATGACCGGGTTCCTGGGTAGGCTTCCTCCAAATTTAACTAACAAACATCTGCTTATATAAGTTGTCTATAGTCTCAGAAGGCTGGATCTATCATCGGCACTCACCAGGACAGTCTAGAGCCCATTCTGGATAAGCGGATCCTCAGAAAGCTTAGGAGTATAGAAGCCAGCACTGGCCACCCCCTCCACAGTCCCTGGAGCATCACAGTGCTTTGGCCAAGACTAGACACCCCCTCCACAGTCCCTGGAGCATCACAGTGCTGTGGCCAAGACTAGACACCCCCTCCACAGTCCCTGGAGCATCACAGTGCTGTGGCCAAAACTAGACAACCCCTCCACCCCTCCACAGTCCCTGCCTGGAGCATCACAGTGCTATGGCCAAGACTAGACACCCCCTCCACAGTACCTGGAGCATCACAGTGCTGTGGCCAAGACTAGACACCCCCTCCACAGTCCCTGCCTGGAGCATCGCAGTGCTATGGCCAAGACTAGACACCCCCTCCACAGTCCCTGCCTGGAGCATCACAGTGCTGTGGCCAAGACTAGACACCCCCTCCACAGTCCCTGGAGCATCACAGTGCTGTGGCCAAGACTAGACACCCCCTCCACAGTCCCTGCCTGGAGCATCGCAGTGCTATGGCCAAGACTAGACACCCCCTCCACAGTCCCTGCCTGGAGCATCACAGTGCTGTGGCCAAGACTAGACACCCCCCCCACAGTCCCTGGAGCATCACAGTGCTGTGGCAGACAGATTTATTTTAGCCAGGTCTAAAACATAACGTTTCCGTTGATCCTTTTTAACGCAAACACTTTTTTATATTCATTGATGTGATGCTTTGAATGTCTGTTTGTCCTTGTTGTGTTTTAATGGTGTATTTATTGGTAATGTATGTGTTGGCTGGTGCAATAAATGTCCCCCCTGTGAAATGAATGAAGTACTATCGTATCTTATATACAATGTACTGTTACACTTTAGATGTATGGCTCTGTTCTCAGTGACGTCAAGCCTTCTGAAGGGTGCCAAGAGTAAAGAGATGTTTTCCTTGTCTTGTATTTTCTCTAGGGATCTACCAAGAGCTGTGTCTTGAGTCTGTGAAGAACAAGTACGACTGTGAGATCCAGGCTGCCTGCCAACACTGGGAGGTCGGGGTCAATTAATACCATACTACTTTATTGATCCCCAAGGGACAATTGTTGGGCCAGTGAATAATGTGACAGTGCTCAAATGTGGAATTAAATCATTGTTTGTCTCTGGCCCTGTCTGAGGTTTCGGGCTGTAGAAAGCAGTTGGTTTGAATCCTTGCTTTAACTTGTCTAGTTACTAATGAAGGTTGCATGGCAAACTACTGGAAAATAACGTAGAATGCTTTGCAGTTACGCAATCAGCAAAGGTGCATTTTTGTATGTATTGGACCGGGGTCTCTCCGTGGCTTTGGTAGTACTACAGTAGTCATCCATGTTCTGTGTCTCCTCCCAGAGTGAGAAGCTGTTGCTGTTTGACACGGTGCACAGTGACTTAGAGGAGAAGATCAGACGCCTGGAGGAGGACCGACACAGTATCGACATCACCTCAGGTACAGGAGGCGTTGCGGAGGCTATAGCCCTGGGCTATATGCAGTACTCTGATCCTGTTAACTATATACAGAGGACCTTGAGGAAGGGCTATTACTGTAAAGTCAATATTAGTTGGAAATGACTTTAAGGCCTGTTAATCTAAGTAAATGCTATTACTGACACTGCTGATTGAACTGAATGAAGGTAATGGAGGGTAGTTGATGGGTTGAATTAGGTGTTTAAATGCAGGGCTGGAGAGAAAAAAAGCCTGCATACCCTACAATCTTAGGTATACCAGCTCGGATTGAAAGTGCCTTCACAAAGTATTCATACCCCTTGACTTATTCCACATTTTGATGTGAATACTTATGAAATGCACATTGTTATATTTGGTAACACTTGCTTATTTTCCCTCGACTCCAACCCCATTCGATTATCATTGAATCGATGAGGGTGGAGCTATGTCTACATAAGGGTGCAAATTATAAACGCACACAAAAGCTCTGACAAAGGCCTTGAGGTCGATACGTAAAGCTTATTAAAGAGCAGTGATCCTATCAAGAGCAGTGTGTTTCTTCTTTTCTCATCTTGTGTTAGACTGAATTCAAAATGTATTCAATTTATATTTTTTTCTTTCACCATCTACAAACGGTATCCCATAATGACAAAGTGAAAACATATATTTTTTTGCAAATTAATTGAAAATGAAATGTAGAAATATCTAATTTACAATAGTATTCACACCCCTGAGTCAATACTTTGTAGAAACACCTTTGGTAGTGATTATAGCTGTGAGTCTTTCTGTGTTAGTCTCTCAGAGCTTTTCTCTCTTGGATTGTGCAACATTTGCCAATTTAAAAAAATATATTTTTGTAATTCTTCAAGCTCTGTTTAATTGGTTGTTGATCATCGCTAGACAACCATTTTCAGGTCTTGCCATAGTTTTGACTTAAATCTACTTCAAAATCTAACTAGGCAACTCCAGTGTATATTTGGCCTTGTGTTTTAGGTTATTGTCCTGCTGAAAGGTGAATTCATTTCCCAGTGTTCGGTGGAAAGCAGACTGAACCAGGTTTTCCTCGAGGATTTTGCCTGTGCTAGCTCCATTCTGTTTCTTTTTTTTATCCTGATAACGCCCCTGTCCTTAATGATTAAAAGTATACCCATAATATGATGCAGCCACCAGTATGCTTGAAAATATGGAGAGTGGTACTCAGTAATTTGTTGTATTGGATTTGCCCCAAACTTAACACTATTTATTCAGGACAAAAAGTTATTTGCTTTGCCACATTTTTTGCAGTTTTACTTTAGTGCCTTGTTGCAAACAGCATGCATGTTTTAGAATATTTGTATTGTGTACAGGTGTCCTTTTCACTTTGTCAATTAGGTTAGTCTTGTGGCGTAACTAGAGGTGTCACTACAGACCTGTGTTCGATTTCGACCTGTATCACAACTGGCCATGATCGCGAGTCCGATAGGGCGGTGCACAATTGGCCCGGCGTCGTCCGGGTTTGGCCGGGGTAGCCTGTCATTGTAAATAAGAATTTGTCCTTAACTGACTTGCCTAGTTAAATAAAACTCTAACTGTTTTAAAGTCACCATTGGCCTCATGGTGAAATCCCTGAGCATTTTCCTTCCTCTCCTGTAATTGAGTTAGGAAGGATGCCTGTATCTTTGTAGTGACTGGATTTATCAATACACCCAAAGTGTAATTAATGACTTCACCATGCCCAAAAGGATATTCAATGTCTGCTTTTTATTTTTACCCATCTACCAATAGGGGCCATTCTTTGAGTCATTGGTAAACCTCCCTGGTCTTTGTGGTTGAATCAGGGCTTGAAATTCACTTCTCAACTGAGGGACCTTACAATAATCTGTGTGTGGGGTACAGAGATGAGGTCATTCAAAAATCATGTTAAACATTATTGCACACAGAGTGAGTCCATGCAACTTATTATGTGACTTGTTAAGCATATTTGTACTCCTGAACTTACTTTGTCTTGCCAATAACCAAGGAGTTGAATACTTATTACCTTAAGACATTTCAGCTTTTCATTTTTAATTGATTTGTAAAAATGTCTAAACATAATTCCACTTTGACATTATGGGGTAGTGTGTGTGTGTGTGTGTGTGTGTGTGTGTGGGTGGGCCAGTGACCAAAAATCCACATTTTTAAAAAAATTCCTGTTGCAACATAATGTAGAAAAAGTCAAGGGGTGGGAACACTTTCTGAAGGCACTAACTGTCTTGAGTGGCTGTGCACTCTTTTTGCTCCGTCTCTGCATTCCAGAGCTGTGGATCGATGGTTTACATTCACGGAAGAACAAGAAGAAGGATCCCTTCTGCCCTGTCAAGAAAAAGAAGCCTGTTGTCTCTGATATCCTTTCTTTCTACCCGTCTTACTCTATCGACGCTGTATTAGATACGGTCAGTGCTAATATCAATAAAGAACTTTACTTTTTTACTTAACCCCTTCTCACGTCCATATATTGTTTATATGTTGCAAGACCTCGATGTACTTGAAGACTGGACAGCAATACGAAAGGTATTTGAGTTAATCAAATGTAAGTCTTTGTTGTAATTTTGTTAGGGTTGGAATTTAACTTTTCAATCTTGTTCTGTATGCACCACAGGCGGAGGCGACGTTGGGGTCGCACAGGGTCAAGGTTGATGGTAAGAATCTCAAATTTATGTATTTCGTTTGTTACAGTATCTGGCCCCACATTATATTAAGAGCAGGGATGAAAGTAGATAAAACAAATTCACCTGTACCTTCTACGTTTACATTTTTTTTTGGGGGGGGGGGGATCCTTATTCATTTAATAGAATGATGTGCAGCGTCCCCATTCAGTTAATAGGATGACGTGCAGCGTCCCCATTCAGTTAATAGGATCTCTGTGGGCCCAATAGTAAAGATTTGCCATTTATCTTTTAAAAGGTATTATTTTGATGTGCCATTAACATAACTAGTCATGATGTTTTCATCTGATTGTCAATCACCTGCGTATATTGGTCCACTCTAAAATAATTCCTGCTTCCATACTGTGCACCTGCCAGTTGATGAATGGAAAAAGTCATTTGTTTAAAAAAAAATATACATACATACATACATACATACATACAGTGCCTTGCGAAAGTATTCGGCCCCCTTGAACTTTTCGACCTTTTGCCACATTTCAGGCTTCAAACATAAAGATATAAAACTGTAATTTTTTGTGAAGAATCAACAAGTGGGACACAATCATGAAGTGGAATGAAATATATTGGATATTTCAAACTTTTTTAACAAATAAAAAACTGAAATTGGGCGTGCAAAATTATTCAGCCCCTTTACTTTCAGTGCAGCAAACTCTCTCCAGAAGTTCAGTGAGGATCTCTGAATGATCCAATGTTGACCTAAATGACTAATGATGATAAATAGAATCCACCTGTGTGTAATCAAGCCTCCGTATAAATGCACCTGCTCTGTGATAGTCTCAGAGGTCCGTTTAAAGCGCAGAGAGCATCATGAAGAACAAGGAACACACCAGGCAGGTCCGAGATACTGTTGTGGAGAAGTTTAAAGCCGGATTTGGATACAAAAAGATTTCCCAAGCTTTAAACATCCCAAGGAGCACTGTGCAAGCGATAATATTGAAATGGAAGGAGTATCAGACCACTGCAAATCTACGAAGACCCGGCCGTCCCTCTAAACTTTCAGCTCATACAAGGAGAAGACTGATCAGAGATGCAGCCAAGAGGCCCATGATCACTCTGGATGAACTGCAGAGATCTACAGCTGAGGTGGGAGACTCTGTCCATAGGACAACAATCAGTCGTATACTGCACAAATCTGGCCTTTATGGAAGAGTGGCAAGAAGAAAGCCATTTCTTAAAGATATCCATAAAAAGTGTCGTTTAAAGTTTGCCACTAGCCACCTGGGAGACACACCAAACATGTTGTAGAAGGTGCTCTAGTCAGATGAAAGCAAAATTGAACTTTTTGGCAACAATGCAAAACGTTATGTTTGGTGTAAAAGCAACACAGCTCATCACCCTGAACACACCATCCCCACTGTCAAACATGGTGGTGGCAGCATCATGGTTTGGGCCTGCTTTTCTTCAGCAGGGGCAGGGAAGATGGTTAAAATTGATGGGAAGATGGATGGAGCCAAATACAGGACCATTCTGGAAGAACACCTGATGGAGTCTGCAAAAGACCTGAGACTGGGACGGAGATTTGTCTTCCAACAAGACAATGATCCAAAACATAAAGCAAAATCTACAATGGAATGGTTCACAAATAAACATATCCAGGTGTTAGAATGGCCAAGTCAAAGTCCAGACCTGAATCCAATTGAGAATCTGTGGAAAGAACTGAAAACTGCTGTTCACAAATGCTCTCCATCCAACCTCACTGAGCTCGAGCTGTTTTGCAAGGAGGAATGGGCAAAAATTTCAGTCTCTCGATGTGCAAAACTGATAGACATACCCCAAGCGACTTACAGCTGTAATCGCAGCAAAAGGTGGCGCTACAAAGTATTAACTTAAGGGGGCTGAATAATTTTGCACGCCCATTTTTTCAGTTTTTTATTTGTTAAAGTTTGAAATATCCAATAAATTTCGTTCCACTTCATAATTGTGTCCCACTTGTTGTTGATTCTTCAAAAAAAAATAGTTTTATATCTTTTATGTTTGAAGCCTGAAATGTGGCAAAAGGTCAAAGTTCAAGGGGGCCGAATACTTTCGCAAGGCACTGTATATACATACACACACACACACACACAGTCGGAAGTTTACATACTCCTTAGCCAAATATATTTAAACTCAGTTTTTCACAATTCCTGACATTTAATCCTATCAAAAATTCCCTGTCTTAGGTCAGTTAGGATCACCACTTTATTTTAAGAATGTGAAATGTCAGAATAATAGTTGAGAGAACTATTTATTTCAGCTTTTATTTCTTTCATCACATTCCCAGTGGGTCAGAAGTTTACATGCACTCAATTAGTATTTGGTAGCATTGCCTTTTTAAATTGTTTAACTTGGGTCAAATGTTTTGGCCCATTCCTCCTGACAGAGCTGGTGTAACTGAGTCAGGTTTGTAGGCCTCCTTGCTCGCACATGCTTTTTCAGTTCTGCCCACAAATTGTCTATAGGATGAGGTCAGGGCTTTGTGATGGCCACTCCATTACCTTGACTTTGTCCTTAAGCCATTTTGCCACAACTTTGGAGGTATGCTTGGGGTCATTGTCCATTTGGAAGACCCATTTGCGACCAAGCTTTAACTTCCTGACTGATGTCGTGAGATGTTGCTTCAATATATCTACATAATTTCCCTTCCTCATTTAATTTTTTTTTTTTTTTTGTCATTTAGCAGACGCTCTTATCCAGAGCGACTTACAGTAGTGAATGCATACATTTCATTTCATACATCTTTTTTCCTGTGTTGGCCCCCCGTGGGAATCGAACCCACAACCCTGGCGTTGCAAACACCATGCTCTACCAACTGAGCTACAGGGAAGGCTACAGGGAAGGCTCATGATGCCATCTATTTTGTGAAGTGCACCACCTAGGTGTATGTAAACTTCTGACTTCGTGTGTGTGTATATTTTTGGTAACCTGAATTGATGGATCTGCGCACGTCTCGGCCACTCATCTCTGCCTTCGCAAAAATTCACTTATCAAAATCAGTTTGGAGAGTATTCTCCAGGTTTTAAGTCCATTTGCCAGTGTTTCATGTAGGTGACATGCTGTAATGCTAAATAATAGTGTAGCAGCCTACAGTTTCCTTGGCATATTTGTGTTAATTATTGTGATAGGCTCTTGTTCAACCGGTATGGCACAGCCCCCCGTCCCGGATCGTACCAGCTTAGTTTCACCCCTTAAGACTTTCTGAATGTATCTATTTAGATAGTGTGGGTATATGTTAATACATAGTGATTACAACTGTTGTACCTTCATTATGACGTGTGTGTGTGTGTAGTCCCTACCAAGGCTGACAGACACCACCATCTGGCGAGGTCTGAGGAGGGCAGACTGTTCTATGACAGCCAGTGGTAGTGCAGAGGACAGGCCTTGTGTATCAACAAGAAGGACCAACACCCTACCAGGTGTGTGTCTTGGTGTCTGTGTAGGAAATGTATGATTTCAAATGGTGTATGCGGATGTCTTTGAGGTAAGTGTGTTTGTGTGTATTTCTGTATGTATATTTGCATGTGACACATTTGAGTGTGGGAGCATGATCTTGTGTGGATAAACTGACATTCATACACTATATTCAAGTGTTGTTGTAAGTGAATTGGTGTAAGAAGGCATATAGGTGTATGTAATGTAAATTCATATATTTTATTATCCAATCCTCTTCCGTCTCTCCGCACAGTGCCATAACCACCATAAACTGTGGTGTGGTTCAAACGGCTTGACAGCAGCAAGTCCAAACTCTACATCTCTCAGCTGCAGAAAGGCAAATACACCATCAAATACTCCTAATGTCCCTCACAGCCTGCCGTACTCTTTCACCCTGGATAACAGATGATGACTTGACCAAGCCTGGTCCTGGAGAGCTACAGGTCAGGGTGTGTAGGGTCGGTGACTGACTAATGCTCTTTGTATGTTAATATAATCTGCGAGGCCAACAAGTGTCATTCCTTCTCTGAACTGGAAACGAGAGGAGAAAATTCTGGTTGTGAGGAGGAGTGGTGTTGTAGTGGGTCTTCTTTAGTGTGTTTTACCCCCCCCCCCCCCCCTTTTTCTCCCTAATTATGATCTTGTCTCATCGCTGCAACTCCCTTACGGGCTCAGGAGAGGCGAAGGTGGAGTCCGAAACATGACCCGCCAAGCCACGCTCCTTAACACCCGCCAGCTTAACCCGAAAGCCAGCCGCACCAATGTGTCGGAGGAAACACTGTTCAACTGGCGACCAGAGTCAGCCTGCAGTCACCTGGCCAGCCACAAGGAGTCGCTAGAGCTCAATGAGCCAAGTAAAGCACGCCCCCGGCCAAACCCTCCTAAGCCAGACAACACTGGGCCAATTGTGCGCCGTCCTATGGGACTCCCGGCCACGGCCGGTTGTGGCACAGCCCGGGAATGAACCGCGATGCAGTACCCTAGACCGCTGCGCCACTCGGGAGGACCCGTAGTGTGCCTTTTTTTAACAAGATGATGCCTACAGTCTTGAACTAACTCCGCTCTTCTGGCCGGTGAGAACAGGACGAGGATCAAGTCAAGCGGGTCCATTGGTTATGACTGGATGGATGGCTAAACCCTGGCCCTAATGATCCTTCACTCTGAGACCCCCACCTCTTGTAGTATTCCATATATAGTCTCATCTTTCATCTACTATTTTGACAAGGATACACCGCTCTCGCTTTTTCTGTCTTCCCTTTCTTCCTTCCCTCCTCAAGGAGACATGATACCATGTTCACCTAACCAATGCTGTCAGATGTGTTATCGATTCAAGGAAGGAACGGTGGATGTTAACTATATTTTAGCATGGCCAAGGTCAGTAGCGATGGGTCAAAATGTCTGGTTGTTGTGCAATCATGTCCATGCAATCCCACTCTTTTGCACATTATTGGATATTGTGAGAAAACATTTGTCTGTGTATAAAGTACCACCTGCCAACAGTTTTGCATCTTAAGGATTCAACATATTATGAATTGTGTAGATGTTACATGCTGTATATATTGGGAGCATCTGCTGTTTTTTCTTCGCAGCTTATGAATAATTCTACTTATGTCCGTCTGAGTACGATCAGACCAAATGTTTCACTGCCATCAATTCAACAGTAGTCCTGTTTTGAGTTTTTATTTGTAAAGTTTGGATTTTTCTGTGTATTTTTTTAATTTAACGCTCAGTCTACACTACATTTTCATGTCATGCGGGAGGAAAATCTGAATGAAATGTCAGTCACAATTCCTGTACAGCAAAATAAAAATATTTAATTTTGTAGTAAACATGTAATTTGCCTTAGTTTGTAAAGATTGTAGAACCTTGAAGCAATCCTATAGAAAGAACTGGATTTACAGCCATTGATTAAAGCAAAACAGTCTGGGTGGATTAGAAGGCCATATCATAATTCCTTTTTACGTTGTCCGTCAGTAAAGCTGACAGCATGTCTAGTGATAGCTAAATCAACTTGCTCAGCACAAGCCATTCCTTCCTGCTCTCTTTCGAGTCCTAGAACAAATGATGTGAAATGAAACAGCGTATTACCTCTCATTGCTAAACAGGTTCCATATTGGATTTAAACTGTATACACAGCCCAACCCCAAATCACTAGATATAATCTATATAGCTCCGTTATAGAGGCAAAACTGCCTGGCAATGCTGAACCCAAAGTCAATCCCAAGGTTTAGTCCCCCACACTGTATTGTGTTTAGCCAGGGTTTTCTGCCAGGGGGAACTCACTAGATTAACACACTGTATTGTGTTTAGCCAGGGTTTTCTGCCAGAGGGGAACTCACTAGATTAACACACTGTATTGTGTTTAGCCAGGGTTTTCTACCAGAGGGAACTCACTAGATTAACACACTGTATTGTGTTTAGCCAGGGTTTTCTGCCAGAGGGGAACTCACTAGATTAACACACTGTATTGTGTTTAGCCAGGGTTTTCTGCCAGAGGGGAACTCACTAGATTAACACACTGTATTGTGTTTAGCCAGGGGGAACTCACTAGATTAACACACTGTATTGTGTTTAGCCAGGGTTTTCTGCCAGAGGGGAACTCACTAGATTAACACACTGTATTGTGTTTAGCCAGGGTTTTCTGCCAGAGGGGAACTCACTAGATTAACACACTGTATTGTGTTTAGCCAGGGGGACTCACTAGATTAACACACTGTATTGTGTTTAGCCAGGGTTTAGCCAGGGTTTTCTGCCAGAGGGGAACTCACTAGATTAACACACTGTATTGTGTTTAGCCAGGGTTTTCTGCCAGAGGGGAACTCACTAGATTAACACACTGTATTGTGTTTAGCCAGGGTTTTCTGCCAGGGGGAACTCACTAGATTAACACACTGTATTGTGTTTAGCCAGGGGGAACTCACTAGATTAACACACTTTATTGTGTTTAGCCAGGGTTTTCTGCCAGAGGGGAACTCACTAGATTAACACACTGTATTGTGTTTAGCCAGGGGGAACTCACTAGATTAACACACTGTATTGTGTTTAGCCAGGGTTTTCTACCAGAGGGAACTCACTAGATTAACACACTGTATTGTGTTTAGCCAGGGTTTTCTACCAGAGGGAACTCACTAGATTAACACACTGTATTGTGTTTAGCCAGGGTTTTCTGCCAGAGGGGAACTCACTACATTAACACACTGTATTGTGTTTAGCCAGGGGGAACTCACTAGATTAACACACTGTATTGGGATCGATGCAGGATCCACTCAAATATCTCACTTATCCCCCTCTGTCCATTCTCTACCTAACTCCTACACTGAGCAAAAACTAACTCATTAAGTAGCCTTCTGGGTAGAAGTTTACCTTCACCACAGGTCTAGGATCAGTTTATCCTAGCCCCAATCCTACCTCAACCATTGGAAGTATGAAAGATATCTGACCCTGTATCAGTGGATAAGGGCAACTTAAATCAAAGCACTCCAAAAAGCACTTGCTGTATATAAATCCCCATTCAGTCTATTGATGCACCAGTGCGTCAATATAAGAAACGTAATAAAAACATCCCCATCAAAATCTGTCGGTTTAAGCTAGAACTGTCTGTCTCAGTCTACCGCATCCACCTGTGGCGGTCTACCGCATCCACCTGTGGCGGTCTACCGCATCCACCTGTGGCGGTCTACCGCATCCACCTGTGGCGGTCTACCGCATCCACCTGTGGCGGTCTTCCACATCCACTTGTGGCGGTCTACCGCATCCACTTGTGGCGGTCTTCCGCATCCACCTGTGGCGGTCTACCGCATCCACTTGTGGCGGTCTACCGCATCCACCTGTGGCGGTCTACCGCATCCACCTGTGGCGGTCTACCGCATCCACCTGTGGCGGTCTACCGCATCCACCTGTGGCGGTCTACCGCATCCACCTGTGGCGGTCTTCCGCATCCACCTGTGGCGGTCTACCGCATCCACCTGTGGCGGTCTACCGCATCCACCTGTGGCGGTCTTCCGCATCCACCTGTGGCGGTCTACCGCATCCACCTGTGGCGGTCTACCGCATCCACCTGTGGCGGTCTTCCACATCTGCGGTGGAAGGTGGCTGAGCTACAGCGGCGTTTGTCAGACTGAGACATCCCGAAAATCGTTCTATTCATGAAAATGGCTGTAGCTTCCGAACAATTTGGCCTCCCGTTTTGCTCTCAGTGGTAGGCCTGATAACCGACAACGACGAGACAGCCTATAGGGAGGAGGTCTGAGACCTGGCCGGGTGGTGCCAGAATAACAGAATAACAACCTATCCCTCGACGTAACCAATACTAAGGAGATGATTGTGGACTACAGGAAAAGGAGGACCGAGCACATCCCCCATTCTCATCAACGGGGCTGTAGTGGAGCAGGTTGAGAGCTTCAAGTTCCTCGGTGTCCACATCACCAACAAACTAGAATGGTCCAAACACACCAAGACAGTCGTGAAGAGGGCACGACAAAGCCTATTCCCCCTCATGAGTCTTCAGATCCTCAAAAGGTTCTACAGCTGCAACATCGAGAGCATCCTGACTGGTTGCATCACTGCCTGGTACGGCAATTGCTCGGCCTCCGACCGCAAGGCACTACAGAAAGTAGTGCGTACGGCACAGTACATCACTGGGGCTAAGCTGCCTGCCATCCAGGACCTCTACACCAGGCGGTGTCAGAGGAAGGTCCTAAAAATTGTCAAAGACCCCAGTCATAGACTGTTCTCTCTACTACTGCATGGCAAACGGTACCGGAGTGCCAAGTCTAGGACTCCTGAACAGGTAATCAAATGGCTACCCGGACTATTTGCATTGTGTGACCCCCCCCCAACCCCTCTTTTACGCTGCTGCTACTCTCTGGTTATCATATATGCATAGTCACTTTAACTATACATTCATGTACATATAGTATCTCACAAAAGTGAGTACACCCCTCACATTTTTGTAAATATTTGAGTATATCTTTTCATGTGACACACTGAAGAAATGACACTTTGCTACAATGTAAAGTAGTGAGTGTACAGCTTGTATAACAGTGTAAATTTGCTGTCCCCTCAAAATAACTCAACACACAGCCATTAATGTCTAAACCGCTGGCAACAATAGAGAGTACAATCAAAAAAGTGGTTTCATCAGAACAGAGAATCTTGTTTCTAATGGGCTGAGAGTCCTTTAGGTGCCTTTTGGCAAACTCCAAGTGGGTTGTCATGTGCTTTTTACTGAGAAGTGGCTTCCGTCTGGCCACTCTACCAAAGGCCTGATTGGTGGAGGGCTGCAGAGATCGTTGTCCTTCTGGAAGGTTCTCCCATCTCCACAGAGGAACTCTGGAGCTCTGTCAGAGTGACCATTGGGTTCTTGGTCACCTCCCTGACCAAGACCCTTCTTTCCCGTTTGGCCAGGGGGGCCAGATCTAGGAAGAGTCTTGGTGGTTTATACTTCCATTTAAGAAGGATTGACGCCACTGTGTTCTTGGGGACCTTCAATGCTGCAGACATTTTTTAGTACCCTTCCCCAGATTTGTGCCTCGACACAACCCTGTCTAGGAGCTCAACGGACAATTCCTTCAACCTCATGGCTTGGTTTTTGCTCTGACATTCACTATCAACTGTGGGACCTTTTTATATAGACAGGTGTGTGCCTTTACAAATAATGTCCACTCAATTGAATTCACCACAGGTGGACTCCAATCAAGTAGTGGAGAAATCTCAAGGATGATCAATGGAAACAGAATGCACCTGAGCTCAATTTCGAGTCTCATAGGAAAGGGGCTGAGTACTTCTGTTTTATTTATAATACATTTGTGAAAATGGCTAAACCTGTTTTCGCTTTGTCATTATGGGGTATTGTGATGTCATTATGGGGTATTGTGATGTCATTATGGGGTATTGTGATGTCATTATGGGGTATTGTGTGAGGAATGATGAGGAAAAATAAATAATTGCATCCATTTTAGAATATGGCTGTAATGTAACAAAATGTGGAAAAAGTCCAGGGTCTGAGAATTTTACGAATGGATTGTATGTATAAATAAAAGTGTGTGTTTGTATGTATATATCCTGAACTGTCTTATATATCCTAGATATAAGACAGACACTTCAAAACATTATTCCTTATGATTGATTTTTTTACATTTTTGCCATTTTATGAATGACCGTCTTAAAACAATTCCATATGTCAGTTTATAACAGGTAGCCTAGTCGTTAGAACGTTGGGCCAGTAACTGAAAGGTTGCTGGATTGAATCCCTGAGCTGATAAGGTAAAAATCTGTCGTTCTGCCCCTGAACAAAGCATGGCACTGTTCCCTGGTAGGCAATCATTGTAAATAAGAATTTGTTCTTAACTGACTAGCCTAGTGAAATAAACATTTTTAAATAAACCCCCCACATCTTAGACTAGAGAAATAATATTGCAGTAATACAAAAATCTAATTTCTGAGTGCAGTACTCAATTCTGACCAGTTGGTGTTGGCAAAGCTCCATTGTGGTGGTGTTGCAGCGCTGCACTAGATCAAATCAAATATTGTTTGCCTATGGCTGACCCTATAAAATAACACATTTCACTGTGTCTATCTGGTATATGTGACAAAACATTTTTGTTCAACAATGCAGAGAGAACAATTTGAAATAATAGAAAAATAATAACACAAGGAATAAATGCACAATGAATAAGGATAACTTGGCTATGTATGCAGGGTACCGGTACCGAGTCCATGTGCAGGGTTATGAAGTAATTGAGGTAGATATGTCTACTGAATAAAAATATAAACGCAACAATCTAATCTATGGATTTCACATGACTGGGCAGGGGTGCAGCCATGGGTGAGCCTGGGAGTGCATAGGTCCAGCCACTTGGAATGAGTTTTTCCCCACAAAAGAGCTTTATTAAAGACAGAAATACTCCTCAGTTTCATCAGCTGTCCGGGTGCATGGTCTCAGACGATCCTGCAGGTGAAGAAGCCGGATGTGGAGGTCCTGGGCTGGCGGGGTTACATGTGGTCTGTGGTTTTGAAGCCCGTTGGATGTAATGCCAAATTCACTAAACTGACGTTGGTGGTAGCTTATGATAGAGAAATTAACATTAAGTGATCTGGCAACCGTACTAGTGGACATTCCTGAAGTCAGCATGCCAATTGTCTCAAAACTTGAGACATCTGTGGCATTGCTGCACATTTTAGAGTGGCCTTTTATTGTCCCCAGCACAAGGTGCACCTGTGTAATGATCATGCTGTTTAATCTGCTTCTTGATATGCCACACCAGTCACGTGCATAGATTATCTTGGCAAAGGAGAAATGCTCACGAACAGGGATATAAACAAATTTGTGCAAAACATTTGAGAGGAAGAAGCTTTTTGTGCATATGGAACATTTCTAGGATCTTTCAGCTCATGAAACATGGGACCAAAACGTAATATTTTTGTTCAGTATACATATAGCAGTGGAGGCTGCTGAGGGGAGGACAGCTCATGGTAATGGATGGAACGGAATAAATGGAATGGTTTCAAACACGTGGTTTCCATGTGTTTGATAACATTCTATGCACTCCATTCCAGCCATTATTATGAGCCGTCCTTCCCTCAGCAGCCTCCACTGACATGTACTCTAAGTGGGGTAAAGTGACAAGGCAACAGGATAGATAAACAGTTGCAGCACCGTATGTAATGAGTCAAAAGAGTTCAAAGGGTCAATGCAGATAGTTAAATAGTTAACCAATAGCTACCTGGACTAACTATTTAGCAAGCTTGGGGGTAGAAGCTGTTCAGGTTCCTGTTGGTTCCAGAATTGGTGCATCGGTACCGCTTGCCGTGCAGTAGCAGAGAGAACAGTCTGACTGGGGTGGCTGTAGTCTTTGACCATTTTTAAGGCCTTACTCTGACATGGCCTGGTTTAGGGGTCCTGGATGGCAGGGAGCTCGGCCCCAGTGATGTACTGGGCCGTACGCACTACCCTCTGTAGTGCCTTGCGGTCAGATGCCAAGCAGTTGCCATTCCAAGAGGTAATGCAGACAGTCAAGATGCTCTCAATGGTACAGCTGTAGAACTTTTTGAGGATGTGAGGACCTGTGCTGAATCTTTTCAGCCTCCTGAGGAGGAAGAGGTGTTGTCGTGCCTTCTTCACGACTGTGTTGGTGCGTGTGGACCATGTCAATTCCTTAGTGATGTGGACACCAAGGAACTTGAAGCTCTCCACTACAGCCCTGTCGATGTGGATGGGGGCGTTCTCACCCCCCATAGAAGATGAGGGAAGTGGTCCCTGAAACTGATGATGGTTGGGACAGAGGGAGGGAGGGATACAGACAGGCGCCTGCTGTGGAGGCACGCTTTCATCACATCACAGCTCGCCGGTCATGTCTGCTGCTGCCAGAGAGAGAGGGAGGGAGGGGGAATTAGAAAGAACAAGAACCAGAAAGAGAGAGAGAAATCCCCATTACCGTGTCAAAGGCAGGTCCTGTGACTGCAGAGATATTATGGATGAGAGTGAGGCAGGGGCCACCAGGCTCAGGTTTACAGCAACACAGGAGCTAATTAGACCGTGAAAGTGTGACACTCCGCTAAATTACTGATAGTATCCTGTCCCTGTATGTCAAATAAAACCAAATCAAATCTTATTTGTCACACGCGCCGAATACAACAGGTGTAGACTTTACAGTGAAATGCTTACTTACAAGCCCTTAACCAACGATGCAATTTTAAGAAAATACCTACAAAAAAAGTTACAAAAAAGATAAGAAGATAAGAAAGACATATAATTAAAGAGCAGCAGTAAATAACAATAGCAGGGCTATATACAAGGGGTACAGTGTCAATGTGTCAATGTGCGGGGGCACCGGTGTCGAGGTAATTGAGATGCAAATAGTCCGGGTAGGCATTTGATTAGCTGTTCAGGAGTCCTATGGCTTGGGGGTAGAAGCTGTTTAGAAGCCTCTTGAACCTAGACTTGGCGCTCCGGTACCGCTTGCCGTGCGGTAGCAGAGAGAACAGTCTATACCTAGGGTGGCTGGATTCTTTGACGATTTTTAGGGCATTCCTCTGACACCGCCTGGTATCGAGGTCCTGGATGGCAGGAAGCTTGGCCCCGGTGATGTACTGGGCCTTTCGCACTACCCTCTGTAGTGCCTTGCGGTCGGAGACCGAGCAGTTGCCATACCAGGCAGTGATGCAACCAGTCAGGATGCTCTCAATGGTGCATCTGTAAAATATTTTGAGGATCTGAGGACCTATGCCAAATCTTTCAGTCTCCTGAGGGAGAATAGGTTTTGTCGTGTCCTCTTCACAACTGTCTTGGTGTGTTTGGACCGTTCTAGTTTGTTGGTGATGTGGACACCAAGGAACTCGAAGCTCTCAACCTGCTCCACTGCAGTGTGTGTGTGTGCGTTTGTACGTGTGTGCGCGAGTGTTCTTCTGTTTCTGTCTGTGTGTGTGTGTGTGTTTGAATGCGGATGTGATTGTATAAGACAATGTAAAATGTAATAGTTAACACGTATAGCGTGCTGGGCTTCGTCAACAGGGGAAGGATTCACCACAATGACTGCACCCTCAAGGGTGATTTATTTTCAGCATGGTAGAGCACAGACTGCACCCTCAAGGGTGATTTATTTTCAGCATGGTAGAGCACAGACTGCACCCTCGAGGGTGATTTATTTTCAGCATGGTAGAGCACAGACTGCACCCTCAAGGGTGATTTATTTTCAGCATGGTAGAGCACAGACTGCACCCTCAAGGGTGATTTATTTTCAGCATGGTAGAGCACAGACTGCACCCTCGAGGGTGATTTATTTTCAGCATGGTAGAGCACAGACTGCACCCTCGAGGGTGATTTATTTTCAGCATGGTAGAGCACAGACTGCACCCTCGAGGGTGATTTATTTTCAGCATGGTAGAGCACAGACTGCACCCTCGAGGGTGATTTATTTTCAGCATGGTAGAGCACAGACTGCACCCTACCAACCAAATGAGTCTCCTGTGTCTACGTCACTGGCACTGCCCCAGAGTCCACTCACCCACCGCATTGGCACTCACACCTTTCTGTCTTTCTCATCCAGGATTACCTTTCACCTTAATGCTACTTTGGAACAAAGGCACTCTCTCAGGTATCTGCCTCACTGTCTGTGTGATACAGAAACCAGGTGTTCCCTGCCCTGCCTGCCCAGTGCAGCCAAGAGTCATCATCACCCTGTCACATTCGCTAGGCTAGGGCACACAACAGAAAACGGTTTAAATTATTTACAAATGGAAAACTAAAATGACTGAGAGTTTCTTTTTGGATAAGTCTGGTAGTCCCTCCCTGTTTCAGCCTGTTTTCTTATGTTTGGTGCCTAATGAATACAACCCTGGCCTGGTTAAAGATGAACTGTCATGGCGTCTGTGTCAATAAGCTCCGTCGTTCCTGTCTCTCTTAAGCGAGGTGAAGAGAAGCTTCTGTCTATACTCTACGTTGTATGCATATACAATACTGTAGGTCGGGTGTTTATACTGTACCTTAAGTCATATGTTTATACTGTAAACTGTATGTTTATGCTGTAAGCCGTATGTGTATGCTGTAAATCATATGTGTATGCTGTAAGCCGTATGCTTATACTTTAAGTGCGAAGTGGCATACAATAATAGAATGTAAAAAGTGTGATAGGGAAAGCCCCTATAACCACCCTATGAAGACAGCCAGGGCAGGGCTGTAGGGTGGCAGTAGTATGGGTACTGTAGACAGGGTTTACATAGCAAAGGTTTCAAGTTGAACATCGTCCCCACAGCACAGTAGTACAGAAGCACAGAAATATGGAAAAGTAGTCAAATGTTCTACTGGCTTTGGTCGCCCATTGAGAGACTGCAGAGGCAGTCACGAAGTACTGAGTTAATTTGTTTTTTAGTTTTTTTTAGAGGTGTGCGTGTATTGTGTGTGCTTATGTGCTGTTTGTGTGTTTGTGTGCATGCGTACTGGACAGTACAACACAGACTCTAGTCCTAGTTGGTTGAGTTGACAGGATGCTGACAGTACAACACAGACTCTAGTCCTAGTTGGTTGAGTTGACAGGATGCTGACAGTACAACACAGACTAGTCCTAGTTGGTTGAGTTGACAGGATGCTGACAGTACAACACAGACTCTAGTCCTAGTTGGTTGAGTTGACAGGATGCTGACAGTACAACACAGACTAGTCCTAGTTTGTTGAGTTGACAGGATGCTGACAGTACAACACAGACTCTAGTCCTAGTTGGTTGAGTTGACAGGATGCTGACAGTACAACACAGACTCTAGTCCTAGTTGGTTGAGTTGACAGGATGCTGACAGTACCACACAGACTCTAGTCCTAGTTGGTTGAGTTGACAGGATGCTGACAGTACAACACAGATTCTAGTCCTAGTTGGTTGAGTTGACAGGATGCTGACAGTACAACACAGACTCTAGTCCTAGTTGGTTGAGTTGACAGGATGCTGACAGTACAACACAGACTCTAGTCCTAGTTGGTTGAGTTGACAGGATGCTGACAGTACAACACAGACTCTAGTCCTAGTTGGTTGAGTTGACAGGATGCTGACAGTACAACACAGACAGCTAGCTACTCTGTTCTGTTTCTCTGTTTTAGTATCTCTGATCTCTCTCTCTGTGTGTGTGTGTGTGTGTGTGTGTGTGTGTGTGTGTGTGTGTGTGTGTGTGTGTGTGTGTGTGTGTGTGTGTGTGTGTGTGTGTGTGTGTGTGTGTGTGTGTTTGTGTTTGTGTGTGTGTCTTCCCTCCAACCAGGAGTTCCCTACCGTTCTCATTTTCAACATAACAATGCAGCAGCAGCAGGCTTAGAAAAGTACTGCTTTGTGTTTCTCAGTTTATCAGGCAGTGGGTTATACTGCATGGTGCCCCACCCAGCCTGGACACACACATACATACATGTACACACACAAACACACAGACACACACATACATGTACACACACACACACACACACACACACACACACACACACACACACACACACACACACACACACACATACATACATGTAAACACACACACACACACACACATATATGTACACACACACACACACACACACGTGGGGTTTGTATCATTTGATTTACACAACATGCCTACCACTTTGAAGATGCAAAATATTTTTTATTGTTAAACAAACACGAAATATGACCAAAAAAAAACAGAAAGCTTGAGCATGCATAACTATTCACCCCCTTCTTCAAGGCAAAACTGCTCCAGCTCCTTCAAGTTGGATGGGTTCCACTGATTTACAGCAATCTTTAAGTCATACCACAGATTGGATTGAGGTCTGGGCTTTGACTAGGCCATTCCAAGACATTTAAATGTTTCCCCTTAAATCACTCAAGTGTTGCTTTAGCGGTATTCTTAGGGTCATTGTCCTGCTGGAAGGTGAACCTCCATCCCATTCTCAAATCTCTGGAAGACTGAAGCAGGTTTCCCTTAAGAATTTCCCTGTATTTAGCGCCATCGATCATTCCTTCAATTCTGATCAGTTTCCCAGTCCCTGCCGATGGAAAAACATCCCCACAGCATGATGCTGCCACCACCATGCTTCACTGTGGGGATGTGTTCTCGGGGTGATGAGAGGTGCTGGGTTTGCTCCAGACATAGCGTTTTCCTTGATGGCCAAAAAGCTCAATTTTAGTCTCATCTGACTAGAGTTCCTTCTTCCATATGTTTGGGGAGTCTCCCACATGCCTTTTGGCAAACACCAAATATGTTTGCTTATTTTTTTCTGGCCACTCTTCCATAAAGCCCAGCTCTGTGGAGTGTATTGTTTAAAGTGGTCCTATGGACAGATACTCCAATCTCCGCTGTGGAGCTTTGCAGCTCCTTCAGGGTTATCTTTGGTCTCTTTGTTGCCTCTCTGATTAATGCCCTCCTTGCCTGGTCAGTGAGTTTTGGTGGGCAGCTCTCTCTTGGAAGGTTTGTTGTGGTGTCATATTCTTTAAAAAATGTATAATGGATTTAATGGTGCTCCGTGGGAGGTTAAAAGTTTCTGATATTTTTTTATAACCCAACCCTGATCTGTACTTCTCCACAACTTTGTCCCTGACCTGTTTGGAGAGCTCCTTGGTCTTTGTGGTGCCGCTTGCTTGGTGGTGCCCCTTGCTTAGTGGTGTTGCAGACTCTGGGGCCTTACAGAACACACACACACAAGTACACACACACACATACATACAAGTACACACACACACACACACATACATGCACACACACACACACACACACACACACACACACACACACACACACACACACACACACACACACACACACACACACACACACACACACACACATACAAGTACACACATACACACACACACACACACACACACACACACACACACACACACACACACACACACACATACACAGAGTTAGCCTGGTACTTAATACAAATTGAGCCAGACATCCTAGGCATGTATAACCAGACTCCTACACACAGTTGGGAAATATCCAGACATGACTGCTTCCCACTGTTTTTATCCAACATTATGTAAATGATCAGATGACATCCATACATACAGACTAGTTCCCTTTCTGTCTGTTCACCTGATGAAACACACACTGCAGTTATGGGAATAAACTGCATCATGGATTTAATGTGTCTATTTTGTGGCAATTTTTGGAGGAAACAGAAATCTGTCTTTGTTTTGGGGTTGGGGGGGGGGGGGGTCGTAATTTGAGCCAGCTTGCTAAACCATGAAAAATATTCCTGCAGCAATAGGATATGTGAATTTTTATGTGGATTATAATTAATTGCCATTAATGTAAAGATTGATACATTTTTCATTAGGGCAAATCAAGTCTGACATTTTTAAGTGAAAATTATAAACTTTAGAAGCCTTTTAACTTAAAATACACAACAAGTTTGCATTCCCTGCTGTGCACGAAAATTCTCAGCAACAAAAGAGTGATCAAATTAAGATCCACATGTGGAGCACCAGCCCCAGAGCTCTTTTTGAATAAATAAGTACACAAAATAGCTCGCCAACCAACCAGCCCCCATTTCATTTATCTCTTCTCTGTTCTGTTCATTCATTCACATGGCTATATCTCACCACTGCACTGTAAAACAATACAGCTCTAACACCCCTTCAGCTTAACATCCCTGTTTTCACCCCCAGGCTCCATCAGCACCGCCTGGACTCCCTGCATCCACCTCTTATGTAAGCAAGATAGATAGAGAAAGAGAGAGAGAATCCATATATAAAGACATGTTTAAAGATCCATATATAAAAATGTTTGAAGCGAAACATTGGAAGGAGGAAGGGATGTGGTCCACGTGGCTTTAAAGGGAGACGTTGTGTTCCCTTTATCTGTCAGGGACCAAATGCACAGAGCTGGGGTGTTATGTGTGGTGAAAAGCCTTTAGTGTGAAATGGACAATGATGTAATTGGTTTGGGTACAGACAAAGACAGACTGACCACAGTGAGCAGACAGACTGACCACAGCGAGCTGACAGACTAACCACAGCGAGCAGACAGACTGACCACAGCGATCAGACAGACTGACCACAGAGAGCAGACTGACTGACCACAGCGATCAGACTGACTGACCACAGCGATCAGACTGACTGACCACAGCGAGCAGACAGACTGACCACAGCGAGCAGACAGACTGACCACAGCAATCAGACTGACTGACCACAGCGATCAGACTGACTGACCACAGCGATCAGACTGACTGACCACAGCGAGCAGACTGACTGACCACAGCGAGCAGACAGACTGACCACAGCGATCAGACAGACTGACCACAGAGAGCAGACTGACTGACCACAGAGAGCAGACTGACTGACCACAGCGATCAGACTGACTGACCACAGCGATCAGACTGACTGACCACAGCGAGCAGACAGACTGACCACAGCGAGCAGACAGACTGACCACAGCGATCAGACTGACGGCCACAGCGAGCAGACAGACTGACCACAGCGAGCAGATTGACTGACCACAGCGTAGAATGTAGGATACTGGGACTTTGCTCTGTAGACATTGGGACCTTGCCCTGTATTACTGACCTCAGCCCTAGCTAGTTCCACTCACAAGACTGGTCATGATGTCCAATGGCCTTTCAATGCTCACTCCACTCTCCTCTGTGGTCCTAAACCTCTCCTACCCCTCTGTGGTCCTAAACTTCTCCTGCCCCTCTGTGGTCCTAAACCTCTCCTAACTCTCCATGGTCCTAACCCTCCATGGTCCTAACCCTGTTCTAACTCTCCATGGTCTTAACCCTCTCTTAACTCTCCATGGTCCTAACCCTGTCCTAACACTTTCTTAACTCTCCATGGTCCTAACCCTGTTCTAACTCTCCATGGTCCTAACCCTCTCCTAACTCCCCATGGTCCTAACACTCACCTACCCCTCCTTGGTCCTAACCCTCTCCTAACTCTCCATGGTCCTAACCCTCCATGGTCCTAACCCTCTTCTAGCTCTCCATGGTCCTAACCCTCTCATAACTCTCCATGGTCCTAACACTTTCTTAACTCTCCATGGTCCTAACCCTCTCCTAACTCTCCATGGTCCTAACCCTCTCCTAACTCTCCATGGTCCTAACCCTGTTCTAACTCTCCATGGTCTTAACCCTCTCTTAACTCCCCATGGTCCTAACCCTGTCCTAACACTTTCTTAACTCTCCATGGTCCTAACCCTCTCCTAACTCTCCATGGTTCTAACCCTGTCCTAACTCTCCATGGTCCTAACACTTTCTTAACTCTCCATGGTCCTAACCCTCTCATAACCCTCCATGGTCCTAACCCTCTCATAACTCTCCATGGTCCTAACACTTTCTTAACTCTCCATGGTCCTAATCCTGTTCTAACTCTCCATGGTCCTAACCCTCTCCTAACTCCCCATGGTCCTAACACTCTCCTACCCCTCCTTGGTCCTAACCCTCTCCTAACTCTCCATGATCCTAACCCTCCATGGTCCTAACCCTCTGCTAGCTCTACATGGTCCTAACCCTCTCCTAACTCTCCATGGTCCTAACCCTCTCATAACTTTCCATGGTCCTAACCCTCTCCTAACTCTCCATGGTCCTAACACTTTCTTAACTCTCCATGGTCCTAACCCTGTTCTAACTCTCCATGGTCCTAACCCTCTCCTAACTCTCCATGGTCCTAACCCTGTTCTAACTCTCCATGGTCTTAACCCTCTCTTAACTCCCCATGGTCCTAACCCTGTCCTAACACTTTCTTAACTCTCCATGGTCCTAACCCTCTCCTAACTCTCCATGGTTCTAACCCTGTCCTAACTCTCCATGGTCCTAACACTTTCTTAACTCTCCATGGTCCTAACCCTCTCATAACCCTCCATGGTCCTAATCCTCTCATAACTCTCCATGGTCCTAACACTTTCTTAACTCTCCATGGTCCTAACCCTGTTCTAACTCTCCATGGTCCTAACCCTCTCCTAACTCCCCATGGTCCTAACACTCTCCTACCCCTCCTTGGTCCTAACCCTCTCCTAACTCTCCATGATCCTAACCCTCCATGGTCCTAACCCTCTGCTAGCTCTACAAGGTCCTAACCCTCTCCTAACTCTCCATGGTCCTAACCCTCTCATAACTTTCCATGGTCCTAACCCTCTCCTAACCCTCCATGGTCCTAACCCTCTCATAACTCTCCATGGTCCTAACACTTTCTTAACTCTCCATGGTCCTAACCCTCTCCTAACTCCCCATGGTCCTAACACTCTCCTACCCCTCCTTGGTCCTAACCCTCTCCTAACTCTCCATGGTCCTAACCCTCCATGGTCCTAACCCTCTTCTAGCTCTACATGGTCCTTACCCTCTCATAACTCTCCATGGTCCTAACACTTTCTTAACTCTCCATGGTCCTAACCCTCTCCTAACTCCCCATGGTCCTAACACTCTCCTACCCCTCCTTGGTCCTAACCCTCTCCTAACTCCCCATGGTCCTAACCCTCCATGGTCCTAACCCTCTTCTAGCTCTACATGGTCCTTACCCTCTCCTAACTCTCCATGGTCCTAACCCTCTCATAACTTTCCATGGTCCTAACTCTCTCCTAACTCTCCATGGTCCTAACCCTGTTCTAACTCTCCATGGTCCTAACCCAGTCCTAACAGTTTCTTAACTCTCCATGGTCCTAACCCTGTCCTAACACTCTCCTAACTCTCCATGGTCCTAACTCTGTCCTAACACTTTCTTAACTCTCCATGGTCCTAACCCTCTCCTAACTCTCCATGGTCCTAACCCTTTCCTAACCCTCCATGGTCCTAACCCTGTCCTAACACTTTCCTAACACTCCATGGTCCTGACCCTGTCTTAACTCTCCATGGTCCTAACCCTCTCCTAACTCCCCATGGTCCTAACACTCTCCTACCCCTCCTTGGTCCTAACCCTCTCCTAACCCTCCATGGTTGCGAACCCTCTCCTAACCCTCCATGGTCCTAACCCTGTCCTAACACTTTCCTAACTCCCCATGGTCTTAACCCTCTCCTAACTCTCCATGGTCATAACCCTGTCCTAATACTCTCCTAACTCTCCATGGTCCTGACTCTCTCCTAACCCTCTCTTAACTCTCCATGGTCCTAACCCTCTCCTAACTCTCCATGGTCCTAACCCTCTCCTAACTCTCCATGGTCGTAACCCTCTCTTAACCCTCCATGGTCCTAACCCTCTCCTAACTTTCCATGGTCCTAACCCTCTCCTAAATCTCCATGGTCCTAACCCTCTCCTAACTCTCCATGGTCACAACCCTCTCCTAACTCTCCATGGTCCTAACCCTCTCCTAACCCTCCATGGTCCTAACTCTCCATGGTTCGTACCCTCTCCTAACTTTCCATGGTCTTAACCCTCTCCTAACTCTCCATGGTCACAACCCTCTCCTAACTCTCCATGGTTCTAACCCTCTCCTAACTCTCCATGGTCCTAACCATGTCCTAACTCTCCATGGTCCTAACCCTCTCCTAAATCTCCATGTTCCTAACTCTCCAAGGTCCTAAAGCTCTCCTACCTCTCCATGGTCCTAACCCTCCATGGTCCTAACTCTCCATGGTTCGTACCCTCTCCTAACTTTCCATGGTCCTAACCCTCTCCTAACTCTCCATGGTCCTAACCCTGTCCTAACACTTTCCCGACTCTTCATGGTGCTAACCCTCTCCCAACTCTCCATGGTCCTAACCCTCTCCTAACTCTCCATGGTCCTAACCCTCTCCTAACTCTCCATGGTCCTAACCCTCTCCTAACTCTCCATGGTCCTAACCCTCTCCTAACTTTCCATGGTCCTAACCCTGTCCTAACAGTTTCCTGACTCTCCATGGTCCTAACACTTTCCTAACTGTCCATGGTCCTAACCCTCTCCTAACTCTCCATGGTCCTAACCCTGTCCTAACAGTTTCCTGACTCTCCATGGTCCTAACCCTGTCCTAACACTTTCCTAACTGTCCATGGTCCTAACCCTCTCCTAACTCTCCATGGTCCTAACCCTTTCCTAACTCTCCATGGTCCTAACCCTGTCCTAACACTTTCCCAATTCTTCATGGTGCTAACCCTCTCCCAACTCTCCATGGTCCTAACCCTTTCCTAACTGTCCATGGTCCTAACACTGTCCTAACAGTTTCCTGACTCTCCATGGTCCTAACCCTGTCCTAACCCTCTCCTGGCCATGCCTTCCTGGTGCTCCAGCAGCGCTGAGCTCTGACTCTGACCCCAGTCAACCGGCCATAGCCCTCCATTATTAAAGAGACGTCTCGTCTTACATGGCAGCTGATAAACGCTCTGTTATCATGTAGGATCCAGTGTCTCATTACCACACCAGGGTTAAGGAGTTATTACCTCCATGACTTTAGCTCAGCCCTGCTTGTATCTGACCTGGGTTCAAATACTGTTTGAAATCATTCCAAATACTTTATCTGGGTTTGATTGAGCTTGTCTGGAGTAATAAAACAAATTGGTTGCTAATTGGGCAAACCCCGCCCCTTTGGCACTCCAGGCAGGCTAAAGCAAACGCTCCAAGTATTTGAAAGATTTGAAATAGTATTTGAACCCCGGTCTGATAGCCTGCCCATTTGTCATCCAGGAAGTGGCAGGGAGCAGACTGATTGGGCCCGGGCAGGGAGAGATCTGACAAGCTCCAATCCAGCGGAAACTGAAGCCAGGTTGGTTAGGCGGTGGTGAGTTTCCATGTAGTGCTCTGCTCTGCGTCCCTGCGCTTCTCAGGTTCTTTATCCATGTTGAGTCCCTGCTATGTCCCCGTGGCAACGCTGAAAAGGCCTTCTTTTATTTATCTGTCTGCAAAACTATGTGTGTGTGTGTGTGTGTGTGTGTGTGTGTGTGTGTGTGTGTGTGTGTGTGTGTGTGTGTGTGTGTGTGTGTGTGTGTGTGTGTGTGTGTGTGTTGAAGTGAAAGAAAGAGGTGTAGTCATATGGACCTAAGCGGCACTTCATAGCCTGAACATACACTGAGTGTACAAAACATTAAGAACACCTGTTCTGATTCAGAGGGGTTGGGTTAAATGTGGAAGACACATTTCAGTTGAATATCTTCAGTTGGACAACTGACTAGGTATCCCCCTTTCCCTTTCCTTCCGTGGCATAGACGTACCAGGCAGAGAAAGGTTAAAGAAGGATTTTTAAGCCTTTAAACAATTGAGACATGGATTGTGTGTGTGAATGGGCAAGACAAAAGATTGAAGTGCCTTTGAAATGGGTATGGCAGTAGGTGCCAAACTCACCGGTTTGTGTCAAGAACTGCAAAGCTGCTGGGTTTTTCAGTCGCAACTGTTTCCCGTGTGTATCAAGAATGATCCACCACCCAAAGGACATCCAGCCAACTTGACACAACTGTGGGAAGCATTCCTGCGGAACGCTTTCGACACCTTTTAGAGTCCTTGCCCTGATGAATTGAGTCTGTTCTGAGGGCAAAAGGAGGTGCAACTCAATATTAGGAATGTGTTCCTAATGTTTGGTATACATTTTACATTTAAGTCATTTAGTAGACGCTCTTATCCAGATCAATATACAGGAGCAATTAGAGTTAAGTGCCTTGCTCAAGGGCTCATTGACAGATTTTTCACCTAGTCGGCTCGGGGATTCGAACCAGCGACCTTTCAGTTACTGGCCCAATGCTTAGTGTGTATTGAATGGGGAAAGTCTTCTCTCTTGGTCTGACACTCCATACATCTCTCACAGGGTTGGGTAGGTTACTTTCTAAATGTAATCCGTTACAGTTACTAGTTATCTGTCCAAAATTGTAAGAAGTAATGTAACTTTTGGATTACCCAAACTCAGTAACGTAATCTGATTACATTCCGTTACTTTTAGATTACTTTCCCCTTAAGAGGCATTAGAAGAAGGCAAAAATGTATGTTACCAATTGAACGATAAATCAATGTTAAAGTTTACATAGCTGGCCATATATGGATGTTCAATGTTAGTTTATGGGTTGGTTATTTTGGTTTCTTCTAGCCCATCGCTTTCTACTACATATAATAATACTATTAAATTATATCTTTACATTAGAAACCAAAGTCTATCAGAATTCCAGTCATTCCAATAAATGTTATACCCCTTGATCTTCAAGAATAGGACTTTGAAATATGGAGGTATAGATTAGCCAAATAGTTTTACCTCAGCATGTCCCCAAGACTAAGGACTTATTTGCCAGCCCCACTCTGTTGTTTAGGATTTTGTTGTCATGGAGGACTGATTGGGCTCATTGATTTGAGTTGGAAAATAAATGCTGTGCTCATGGAATGGCATGCTTTGAGCACTACTGAAAAGTGCTATTTACATGTGAAAAATGAATGTCGTATGCTGCATTTGCTATCGGCCTGTTGTTTACCTTTTTGTTGGTGACACTTCGATATCTTGATAATATGCAGCTGTTTAAAAGGCAAATCCACAGATGAAACAATAACAAAATGGTTGCCCTGCCTCTGTTTTGGTAAAAAGCTGAGGGATGTGCCTGGAGAAATGTAACAACTCTCAGATTAATAGACAGAGCTATGATTGCAAGGACTGACCATCCATTATGTAAAACATATGGTTTTAACCATGTTATGAGGCTATACAGTGTTTGTTTACGTTTACAAACATTGTAATAAAAAACGTATATTTTGGGTTCTCATGGAGTGTGACAGTTGAACTAAGCTCACGAGACATTTATAAGTTATATTCTTCAAGAATCAATGGATATATATATATATATATATATAATTTATAAGTCCAAACATGGATGTAGCAACTACAGATGTCCCTTTAAGTCTATGAAAAGTGTGCCAGTTTGAGCATGTGTCCATTAGGCCTATGGATTATATTGAGCAATAAAAGCCCCACTTTTAATCCCTAGGCTGGGATCCACACTATGCAGCTGTTGCAAGAGTGCATTTTTCACTGACCGTCTACTGGTTTCAAAACCAATGATTGATAGGCAGCTTAAACTTCTTGAATTCAACCATTATTGGGTTGAAATACACATTTCGATTTGTGAACAGCCATCCACAACAACCACAATGTGTAAGGCGCTTAAAGCTAAATGAGAGAGCAGCAGTGGGATCCACATCAATGCGCTATGCAGATATCAATAATAAGTGATATCCGTATCACTGTAGACTACACCACTGCTATCATCCTTACCACCAAGCGTTTATTCAAGTTGGATAATCTTTGGATGCCGACAGCAGTCGCACCATTGGAAGACATAGCTTGGACTGTAGCCTACAAAAGCCTATTCCTGCTCTTTTCCAGCGATCCATCAAACACATTTGGTGTGTCATCATAGTGGTCTCTGACTTGTGGTCAGACTCGCTCAGGTGGAACCTTGCGCCTTTTCAATGCTGATTTGGATGTAATTGAGAAAACAGAGAAGTGTCAAATATTTTTTTTTTGCAAACATCCTTTCTGAATTTAAAAGTAATCCTCTAAGTAATCATTTAGTTTTTCAAAAGTATCTGTAATCTGATTACAATATTTTTGCTGGTAACATAACGGATGACAGTTACCGTTTTTTGTAATCCCTTACATGTAACAGATTATATGAAATCCGTTACTCCCCAACCCTGATCTCTCACACTATAAGGTTAGGTGTTGACCCCCACTTCCACTAAACAGACTCCAGCTCTTTAGCTCTGTACCTTCTTAAATCAGGCACAGGCTTTACTTTTACTATACAAGTTAACATTGGCCTGCATGATCCCTCTATTTCAAAGACTTATTTTAAAAGTCTGAAGTTCTAATTAAGCAATAAGACCTGAGGAGGTGTGGTATATGGCCAATATACCAAGGCTAAGGGTTGTTCTTATGCACGACGCAATGCCTGGATACAGCCCTTAGCTGTTGCATATTGGCCATATACCACAAACCCCCGAGGTGCCTTATTGATAGTATAAACTGGTTACCAACGTAATTAGAACAGTAAAATGTTTTGTCATACCCATGGTATACGGTCTCATTTACCATGGCTTTCAGCCAATCAGCATTCAGGGCTTGAGCTACCCAGTTTATATCATGTCTGATATACCACGGCTTTTAGCCAATCAGCACCCAGGACCCAAATTACCTGGTTTATAATGCTTTATAACTTGTTATAAGCATGTATGAGCCTTTATAATGTCTTATAATATGGCTTTATATGCTTGCTCTTTGCTCTATGTTTTCAAAAACAAGTGAAAGCCTGTTAATTAAAGGCCAGGCTGGTGTTTGTAGTTAACGACTGATTCCTCCTCATTCGATAGAAGTCAGTTATTAGAGAGTAACAGCACTTATTGTAATCCTGACTCTTCACTCTTCACTCAGACTCCCGGCTGGCCCTATAGTGGTAGATGTCTGCTTCTCACTCAGGACTGATGATAATATGGTTTTAATTAATAGATGCTGTAGCAGATGCATTTATCCAAATTGAGTCAACTGTATTCCCTAAAGTATATGTTGAGTATAGGTGGCCCACTCATACCCACAACACGTGGTTTTGTACACACCGTGCTTCGTCATCGATATGAGTCATCTCACATTATCTGTTGCTAATAATTGAATGATGGCGCCGGAGGAGATGGATGCTGTTTTACGGGCTCCTAACCAATTGTGGTATTGTGTGTGTTTTTCCGTGTTATTTGTAGCTTATTTTGTACATAATGTTTCTGCCACCGCCTCTTATGACCGAAAAGAGCTTCTAGATATTTGGGCAGCGATTACTCACCTCGTACTGGACCAAGATTTTTACTTCAACGAGTCTGACGCAAAGGATTTACTTCAGACACCCGACAAGGCCAAAATCCCCATCATTCACATGAAGAAGAGACGGGGACGTACTTTGGGGTGCCTTGTAAGGATCCGACAGCAAGTGAGTAATCCCCCTCTACCATTAATCCTATTAGCCAACGTGCAATCATTGGATAATAAACTGGATGAGCGCCGATCAAGATGATCCTACCAACAGGATAATAAAAACTGTAATATCTTGTCGTGTCTGAACGAAGACATGGATAACATACAGCTGGCGGGTTTAACGCTGCATCGGCAAGATAGAACAGCTGCCTCTGGTAAGACAAGGGGGTGGTGGTCTGTGTATATTTGTAAATAACAGCGGGTGCACAAAATGTAATATTAAGGAAGTCTCAAGGTTTTGCTCGCAGTACACTGTTGACCACACTATCTACCAAGAGAGTTTTCATCTATATTTTTCGTAGCTATCTATTTACCACCACAAACCGATGCTGGCACTAAGATCACACTCAATTAGCTGTATACGGCCATAAGCAAACAAGAAAATGCTCATCCAGAGGCGGCGCTCCTAGTGGCTGGGGACTTTAATGCAGGGAAACTTAAATCCGTTTTGGCTCATTTCTATCAGCATGTTACATGTGCAACCAGAGGGAAAAAAACTCTAGACCACCTTTACTCCACACACAGAGACGCATACTAAGCTCTCCCTCGCCCTCCATTTGGCAAATCTGACCATAATTCTATTCTCCTGATTCCTGCCTACAAGCAAAAATTAAAGCAGGAAGCAACAGTGACTCGGTCAGATGAAGCAGATGCTAAGCTACAGGACTGTTTTGCCATACCATCATAGTGCCCTCAAAACTCATCAATAAGCTAAGTACCCTCGGACTAAACACCTCCCTAAGCCACTGAATCCTGGACTTCCTGACGGGCCGCCCCCAGGTGGTGCAGGTAGGTAACAACACATATGCCACGCTGATCTTCAACACGGGGGCCCCTCAGGGGTGCATGCTCAGTCCCCTCCTGTACTCCCTGTTCACCCATGACTGCATGGCCAAGCACGACTCCAACACCATCATTAAGGTTGCCGACAACACAACAGTGGTAGGCCTGATCACCGACAACGATGAGACAGCCTATAGGGAGGAGGTCAGAGACCTGGCAGTGTGGTGCCAGGATAACAACCTCTCCCTCAACGTGATCAAGACAAAGGAGATGTTCGTGGACTACAGGAAAAGGAGGACCGAGCACGCCCCCATTCTCATCTACGGGGCTGTAGTGGAGCAGGATCCTTGGTGTCCACATCACCAACAAACGTTCACGGTCCAAGCACACCAAGACAGTCGTGAAGAGGGCACAAAAGAGGAGACTGAAAAGATTTGGCATTGGTCCTCAGATCCTCAAATTCTACTGTGCGGTTAAAAAAAGGGGGGAAATCCCTGGCAGAAGGATTCCAGCTCAGCACCTTCTCTGACCGCATACAGAGACATACACGAACACATAAACAGACACACACATAGACGAACACATAAACACACACACTGCCTCTCTGCAATGCTGCCTGAGGTTTATCCCCAGGAAGAGCTGCTGACGCTGTTGCAATACTCTTCCCCCTCTCACTGTGTGTGTATTTGGTCGATTGTATTACATAAGGGACATAGGGAGTGTGTGATGGGGGAAAGGGGAGGGGGGACTAGAGAGTTTTAGTTGCACTTCAGACTGTTGATGTTAACATCACCATAGCTCCATGATATATATAACCTATCAAAGTGATGGAAGGCCCCATGGTTGGGGTAGTCCCTGTGGTGCAAACTTGAACACAGTGGTGCTGGTAGGCCCCATGGTGTAGATGGGCCCCATGGCGCAGGTAATCCGTGTGTTGCAGATAAGCCCTGTGGTGGTGGTGGGCCCTACGGTGCAGGTTATCCCCATAGTGCAGACGTACTTAACAATGTATGAGCTCTACAGAACTGGTGATCTATACGCCACTAGGCATAGATGGTCGGATAACACTGCTGGTGCATGCACACACCCACGCGCGTGCGTACGTGTATATATATATATATATATATATATATATATATATATATATATATATATATATATATATATATATACACACACACGTGTACACACACGCACACGGAGGGAGTAGATTGTTCCTGTTCTGACTGTCTGGCCATTATTAAAAGCTGTTTTGTATTGCCTCAGCCTGGCGTTTTGCTTTTTCATTAGAGGGAAAGTTATATCATCTCCTGTGAATATTGCATGAGTTCAGAGGCGCTGTTGTCGTGACAGTGTAGCAATATCTCACAACGATCAAAGATGAGTGTAGTCTCATAGGTACATGGAAGAAGAGACAATAATGAAACAAGGAAAAACCCCAAAGGCGACGTGTACCAGCAAGGAAAAATGAAGACGACATGTACCAGCTAGGAAAAATTAAGAGAAATAAAAAGAAATGCACGGTAAGACAAACAGAACTTGCGGAGCGAGGGAGGAAATGGGGGAGAGCAATAGACAAATAGAACAGGCAGAAGAGGGGGAGATGGGGGAGAGCAATAGAGAGATATGGAGAAAGAGTGAGATGGAGAGAGAGAGAGAGGGATGCCCTAGTGATGAAGGGAGCTCTGCATGGTCATAAGTCACCCCAGAGAGAGAGAGAGAGAGAGCGAGAGAGAGACCTTTATGGTTGTGAGGTCTGGGGTCCGCTCACCAACCAAGAATTTACAAAATGGGACAAAATTCAGAAAAGAACCATTAAATTCTACAACTACCTAAAAGGAAGCGATTCCCAAACCTTCCATAACAAAGCCATCACCTACAGAGAGATGAACCGAGAAAAGAGTCCACTAATCAAGCTGGTTCTGGGGCTCTTCACAAACACAAACAGACCCCACAGAGCCCAAGGACAGCATCACAAGTAGACCCAACCAAATCATGAGAAAACAAGAAGATAATTACTTGGAATTTACCAAAAAACAGAGCAAACTGGAGTACACAGTGGCAGAATACCTGACCACTGTGACTGACCCAAACTTAAGGAAAGCTTTGTCTATGTTAAAACTCAGTGAGCATAGCCTTGCTATTGAGAAAGGCCGCCGTAGGCAGACATGGCTCTCAAGAGAAGACAGGGTATGTGCACACTGCCCACAACATGAGGTGGAAACTGAGCTGCACTTCCTAACCTCCTGCCCAATGTATGACCATATTAGAGACACATTTTTCCATCAGATAACACAGATCCACAAAGAATTGAAAACAAATCCAATTTTGATAAACTCCCACATCTATTAGGTGAAATACCACAGTGTGACATCACAGCAGCAAGATGTGTGACGTGTTGCCACAAGAAAAGGTCAACCAGTGAAGAACAAACAGCATTGTAAATACAACCCATATTTATGTTTATTTCCCCTTTTGTATTTTAACTATTTGCACATCATTATAACACTGTAATATAGACATATGACATTTGAAATGTCTTTATTCTTTTTGTTTATTATTTATTTCACTTGCTTTGGCAATGTAAACATATGTTTCACATACAAATAAAGCCATTTGAATTGACTTGAGAGAGAGAAAATATGTATTTTATTTTACCAGGTAAGTTGACTGAGAACATATTCTCATTTACAGCAACAACCTGGGGAATAGTTACAGGGTAGAGGAGGGGATGAAAGAGCCAATTGTAAAGTGGGGATTATTAGGTGACCATGATGGTATGAGTGCCAGATCAGGAATTTAGCCAGGACACCGGGGTTAACACCCCTACTCTTACGATAAGTGCAATGGGATCTTTAATGACCTCAGAGAGTCAGGACACCCGTTTAACGTCCCATCCGAAAGACAGGCCCTACACAGGGCAGTGTCCCCAGTCACTGCCCTGGGGCATTGGGATCTTTTTTTAGACCAGAGGAAAGAATGCCTCCTACTGGCCCTCCAACACCACTTCCAGCAGCATCTGGTCTCCCATCCAGGGACTGACCAGGACCAACCCTGCTTAGCTTTAGAAGAAAGCCAGCAGTGGGATGCAGGGTGGTAAGCAAATATAGATTTAGAGTTGGATAAACGCCTCTAGACCACTACGCCACTCGGAAGGCCTATAGAGTGGTTATAAGTTGATATGGGATAACTAGGGAATAGAGATGTTATAGGTTGATATGGAATAACTAGTGAATAGAGATGTTATAGGTTGACTAGTGAATAGAGATGTTATAGGTTGATATGTGAATAGAGATGTTATAGGTTGATATGGGATAACTAGTGAATAGAGATGTTATAGGTTGATTAGTGAATAGAGATGTTATAGGTTGACTAGGGAATAGAGATGTTATAGGTTGACTAGTGAATAGAGATGTTATAGGTTGACTAGTGAATAGAGATGTTATAGGTTGATTAGTGAATAGAGATGTTATAGGTTGACTAGGGAATAGAGATGTTATAGGTTGACTAGGGAATAGAGATGTTATAGGTTGACTAGTGAATAGAGATGTTATAGGTTGACTAGTGAATAGAGATGTTATAGGTTGACTAGTGAATAGAGATGTTATAGGTTGACTAGTAAATAGAGATGTTATAGGTTGACTAGGGAATAGAGATGTTATAGGTTGACTAGGGAATAGAGATGTTATAGGTTGACAAGGGAATAGAGATGTTATAGGTTGATATGGGATGACTAGTGAATAGAGATGTTATAGGTTGATATGGGATGACTAGTGAATAGAGATGTTATAGGTTGACTAGTGAATAGAGATGTTATAGGTTGACTAGTGAATAGAGATGTTATAGGTTGACTAGTGAATAGAGATGTTATAGGTTGATTTGGGAATAGAGATGTTATAGGTTGACTAGTGAATAGAGATGTTATAGGTTGACTAGTGAATAGAGATGTTATAGGTTGACTAGTAAATAGAGATGTTATAGGTTGACTAGGGAATAGAGATGTTATAGGTTGACTAGGGAATAGAGATGTTATAGGTTGACAAGGGAATAGAGATGTTATAGGTTGATATGGGATGACTAGTGAATAGAGATGTTATAGGTTGATATGGGATGACTAGTGAATAGAGATGTTATAGGTTGACTAGTGAATAGAGATGTTATAGGTTGACTAGTGAATAGAGATGTTATAGGTTGACTAGTGAATAGAGATGTTATAGGTTGATTTGGGAATAGAGATGTTATAGGTTGACTAGGGAATAGAGATGTTATAGGTTGACTAGGGAATAGAGATGTTATAGGTTGACTAGGGAATAGAGATGTTATAGGTTGATATGGGATGACTAGCGAATAGAGATATTATACGTTGACAAGGGAATGGAGATATTATAGGTTGATATAGGTTGACAAGCGATCAGAGGTGCTGCACTGTAAGGTGGTAGATTACTGGAGAACCCTGCAGGACTCAGCTCTGTGAGACTACCCCAATACTGCACAGTAATCATTATTTCCATTCTTCCTGGTACTGACCAGGACCCTATATGAAGAAAAGCGTGTCCAATTGATTCTAGAGCCCAGAAAAAAGAGAAGTCACACACACACACACACACACACACACACACACACACACACACACACACACACACACACACACACACACACACACACACACACACACACACACACACACACACACACACACACACACACACACACACACACACACACACACACACACACACACGCGTAATTCACAGGCCTGTCTCGTCAGTGTGTCTAGTTCTTTCTAGCAGTAGCAGCTGTGATACGTGATATCTGCCCTGCTCCATCTCTTTCTCTGGTCAGTGCTTCTCCCCTTACTCTCAGCGCCACTGCACTGTGTTGCTTCATTTACACCTGAAAAATTGATGTTCTTAATTTAACCCCTGGGGAGCTCAGGATGTCACAGCAGAGAAGGGTGTGTGTGTGTGTGTGTGTGTGTGTGTGTGTGTGTGTGTGTGTGTGTGTGTGTGTGTGTGTGTGTGTGTGTGTGTGTGTGTGTGTGTGTGTGTGTGTGTGTGTGTGTGTGTGTGTGTGTGTGTGTGTGTGTGTGTGTGTGTGTGTGTGTGTGTGTGTGTGGACTCTGAAATATTTTAAATAGGCTATTTTCTTATGTCTATTTACTTTGCAGCATGTTTGGCTATTAAATGAACGATGGATAAATGGCTAATATTTGTTGTGTAGCGGGAAGAAGTGGTGCAGCACGTAGCCTAGCGCAGGGTTTCCCAAAGTTGGCCCTGGGGCCCCCTCTGTGTGCACATATAGGTTTCTACCCTAGCACTACACAGCTGACTCAAATAACCAATTCATCATCAAGCTTTGATGATTTGAATCAGCTGTGTAGCGCTAGGGAAAAAAACTAAATGTGCCCAGGACTGACCGACTTTGAGAAACCCTGGCCTAGCGGTTAAGAGTGTTGGGCCAGTAACCAAAAGGCCGCTGGTTCGAATCCCCGAGCAGCCAAGGTGGAAAAATCTGCCGTTCCCCGAAAAATGTTCTGTCCTTGAACAAGGAAGTTAACCCCCAAAAATGTTCTGCCCTTGAACAAGGCAGTTAACCCCCCCAAAACAAGGCAGTTAACCCCCAAAAAACATTCTGTCCTTGAACAAAGCAGTTAACCTCCAAAAACTGTTCTGTCCTTGAACAAGGAAATCAACTCCCAAAAACAACTGCTCCCCAGCACTGGTGATGTTGACATCGGGCAGCCCCCCACCCCACAGCACTGATTCAGAGGGATTGGGCTTCCCCCTAAACCAGCCATGTCAGAAAAGGAATGACATGCTCTGCAATATAATTATGATTTAGGCCTATAAACACATTAGTCTACATGCTGCCTTGCGATCTCCTTACCAACAGCAAACGCATCTGTTTTATCATCATGCCTACTTTATGTTTTTATTAGCCAACTATTATAAATAATTCCTGTGCATCAAACAACTCAATTTCCCTTAAAATAACAATATTTGCTTGCAATTCAATTGATCAACCACTAGAAGTTGTGCATACGTATGGTCTGAGATTTGCGTGGGTATGCACATTTTCCAGTCAAATACGAACCAACCAAATATAACCAAAACTGGTGCACGCAAGGTTTGGATTGTTTAGTGCACACACGCCTTTGATGAATGAGGCCCTTGGTCATAGCTGCGGGATGTAGGAGTGCTGCATCACCACCTGATAAATCACAATGAAAAAATAATAAATATAAAAATATATATATATATTTTCCCACTAAAGTTATTACTCCCCAGTCCCTGCCCTGTCTCACTTGCTGGTTGTCAGGAGTAGGGAATTGTTCATTGTCACGTCCACTGGTTTTGTTCATGGTATAATCAGTACCTCCATCTGTCCACAATCAGTACTGGAATTTAGAGTATTCTAACAGCTCTCTGGGACTGTGAGTGACAGGTCTCACCACTAGCATCAAGCTAACCAGGGGAGGCTCATAGGCTGCACCACACAACCATGAAATGGAGCTTTTAGTTAACTGGTCCCTATGGGGTGAAGGTGGTGTCACGTCTGCTCCAGCTCCCCCTCTCTGGTGCTCGAGGGCGCCAGGCTCCCCTTCATTACGCACACCTGTCACCATCATTACGCGGATCAGCGCTCATTGGACTCATCCTGGACTCCTTCACGTTGTTGATTGCCCCCTCTATATCTGTCTGTTCCTTAGTTTTGTTCTCTGCGTCAGCATTATTGTTGTAATGTCGTTTTGTTCCCTTCATCCAGACGCTGTTCTTGTTTTGTTTGATGTCCGTCTTCCATTAAATGTTCACTCCCTGTACTTGCTTCTCGTTTCCAGAGTTGGTCCTTTCAGGTGGGTTGTCATGGAGCCTTTAGTCAACTGGTCCAACTGGTGTCTCCTGACCCCTCCTGTCTCAGCCTCCAGTATTTATGCTGCAGTAGTTTATGTGTCGGGGGGCTAGGGTCAGTCTGTCACATCTGGAGTATTTCTCTTGTCTTTGCCGGTGTCCTGTGTGAATTTAAATATGCTCTCTCTAATTCTCTCTTTCTCTCTTTCTTTCTCTCTCTCGGAGGACCTGAGCCCTAGGACCATGCCTCAGGACTACCTGGCCTGATGACTCCTTGCTGTCCCCAGTTCACCTGGCCGTGCTGCTGCTCCAGTTCCAACTGTTCTGCCTGCGGCTATGGAACCCTGACCTGTTCACCGGACGTTCTACCTGTCCCAGACCTGCTGTCCCAGACCTGCTGGAACCCTGACCTGTTCACCGGACGTGCTACCTGTCCCAGACCTGCTGTTTTCAACTCTCTAGAGACAGCTGGAGCGGTAGTGATACTCTCAAAGATCGGCTATGAAAAAGCCAACTGACACTTACTCTTGTGTTACTGACTTGTTACACCCTCGACAACTACTATGATTATTATTATTTGACCATGCTGGTCATTTATGAACATTTGAACATCTTGGCCATGTGCTGTTATAATCTCCACCCGGCACAGCCAGAAGAGGACTGGCCACCCCTCATAGCCTGGTTCCTCTCTAGGTTTCTTCCTAGGTTTTGGCCTTTCTAGGGAGTTTTTCCTAGCCACCGTGCTTCTACACCTGCATTGCTTGCTGTTTGGGGTTTTAGGCTGGGTTTCTGTACAGCACTTTGAGATATCAGCTGATGTAAGAAGGGCTATATAAATACATTTGATTTGATTTGATATGGGGTGAAGGTGGGTTGTCATGGAGCCTTTAGTTAACTGGTCCCTAAGGGGTGAAGGTGGGTTGTCATGGAGCCTTTAGTTAACTGGTCCCTAAGGGGTGAAGGTGGGTTGTCATGGAGCCTTTAGTTAACTGGTCCCTAAGGGGTGAAGGTGGGTTGTCATGGAGCCTTTAGTTAACTGGTCTCTAAGGGGTGAAGGTGGTTGTCATGGAGCCTTTAGTTAACTGGTCCCTAAGGGGTGAAGGTGGGTTGTCATGGAGCCTTTAGTTAACTGGTCCCTAAGGGGTGAAGGTGGGTTGTCATGGAGCCTTTAGTTAACTGGTCTCTAAGGGGTGAAGGTGGGTTGTCATGGAGCCTTTAGTTAACTGGTCCCTAAGGGGTGAAGGTGGGTTGTCATGGAGCCTTTAGTTAACTGGTCCCTAAGGGGTGAAGGTGGGTTGTCATGGAGCCTTTAGTTAACTGGTCTCTAAGGGGTGAAGGTGGGTTGTCATGGAGCCTTTAGTTATCTGGTCCCTAAGGGGTGATGGCTTGTTGTCATGGAGCCTTTAGTTAACTGGTCCCTAAGGGGTGAAGGTGGGTTGTCATGGAGCCTTTAGTTATCTGGTCCCTAAGGGGTGAAGGTGGGTTGTCATGGAGCCTTTAGTTAACTGATCCCTAAGGGGTGAAAGTGGGTTGTCATGGAGCCTTTAGTTAACTGGTCCCTAAGGGGTGAAGGTGGGTTGTCAAGGAGCCTTTAGTTAACTGGTCCCTAAGGGGTGAAGGTGGGTTGTCATGGAGCCTTTAGTTAACTGGTCCCTAAGGGGTGAAGGTGGGTTGTCATGGAGCCTTTAGTTAACTGGTCCCTAAGGGGTGAAGGTGGGTTGTCATGGAGCCTTTAGTTAACTGGTCTCTAAGGGGTGAAGGTGGGTTGTCATGGAGCCTTTAGTTAACTGGTCTCTAAGGGGTGAAGGTGGGTTGTCATGGAGCCTTTAGTTAACTGGTCTCTAAGGGGTGAAGGTGGGTTGTCATGGAGCCTTTAGTTAACTGGTCTCTAAGGGGTGAAGGTAGGTTGTCATGGAGCCTTTAGTTAACTGGTCAAAAATGGGTGAAGGTGGGTTGTCAAGGAGCCTTTAGTTAACTGGTCCCTAAGGGGTGAAGGTGGGTTGTCATGGAGCCTTTAGTTAACTGGTCCCTAAGGGGTGAAGATGGGTTGTCATGGAGCCTTTAGTTAACTGGTCTCTAAGGGGTGAAGGTGGGTTGTCATGGAGCCTTTAGTTAACTGGTCTCTAAGGGGTGAAGGTGGGTTGTCATGGAGCCTTTAGTTAACTGGTCTCTAAGGGGTGAAGGTAGGTTGTCATGGAGCCTTTAGTTAACTGGTCAAAAAAGGGTGAAGGTGGGTTGTCAAGGAGCCTTTAGTTAACTGGTCCCTAAGGGGTGAAGGTGGGTTGTCATGGAGCCTTTAGTTAACTGGTCCCTAAGGGGTGAAGATGGGTTGTCATGGAGCCTTTAGTTAACTGGTCCCTAAGGGCTGAAGGTAGGTTGTCATGGAGCCTTTAGTTAACTGGTCTCTAAGGGGTGATGGTGGGTTGTCGACCTCAATTTATTTCTCTGCTGGTGCTCCAGTGGTGCCAGCTGTGCCAGTGTGAGTCATTGTGTCTTGTGGGTCCTCTACATGGTTCTTAGAACACATTTTCATCACAGATGGCTGTGTATATTACCAGAGATGTGTGTGTTTATATTACTAGGAGATTTGTTTAATATTCAACACAAACCACAAACATGATGTAAAAATCCTATAGGCCTCATCTAAGCAGAACAGAAAATGTGTGGATCTGGAATCCACATGAAATGAATGTGCACATTCTATAGCCTATTGAGATTTGACCTGTATGGTAAAGAATGATGCATGCTAGCCCTTTCACAGACAGAAGCAGAGCCACTCCACTGTATGGAGAAACATGTGCTCAAACTCCTATCAGTCCTCATGGAAAATGCTTAAAATACATAAGGTCAGAATGGAGCTGGGCTAGCCTGTGGGGGGGGGGTGGACAGACAGCCGAACTGTAATCATGGCCCAAATATGGTTAAACAAAGTGGTTACGTCTGACTTTTAGGTAATGTTGTAGCATAACGAACCGACCCCTCGTCTCTATTACTGTGGAGTTTGAAACATTAACAGGTCAGCCTGGGTTTGCCTTGCCTTACTAGGACAAGGTTGCTACAGCACAGAAGCTTCTCTCTCGTTGAGGCTTATTAAACCTCCCACTTGCCTTTTTCAAAACCCCAACAGCATGCGGCTGTTGCCTAGCAACTCCCTCTGATCTAGAGCGAGAGAAAGACGAAGCACAGCCTGTAGATGTGTATGTATATCTAGGGCTCAGTGAGAAAGAAAACAGTGGTGTTTTTTCCTTTTTAGTGCAAGGCTCAAATGTTGCCGTGAGTGGTTATGCTAAATTTAACGCTGTCACATGACACTTTAGCCTACAAAGGATAAACACAGTGATCTTAAATAATTGAATTTGCTAGGACTATTATTGAAATATGCCTTATTGATCTTTATCAGGTATAATCCAATATTATTCTAACTATTTCGCAATAGATAAAAACCTGCCATGTGTGGTCAAACACAACATTTTATCATGCCCCTAAAATAACCACACGAGAAACCCAGTCAAAGTCCATGGTCTTTTTTTATTTAAAAAAAAAAGAAAATGAAGACTAGCATGTACAACTTGGAATGAATGTAAAGTGAACTCAGATGAACAGTAAGACTCGTGCTAAAACTCCTACCTACAGAATGCATACTGCACAACAACCTCGCCACACTCCTGTCCAAGTCGAGAAAACTGAAGAAAGAAAAAGGCCAGTGAATCTCCCTTAGTGCCAGAAAGATGAAAAAACATAAAGCTCCACCATAAGACGTCTTATATCCCTCCTATTCAGAGCAGGTACACACACATACCTAACATGGACCTCCAAATAACAAACAAAAACAAACATGCCAAACATTTGAAAATGTAATATATTTTTTAAAATATATATTTTAATCTAGCATACAAGTAAGTTCCATTGAGCTTTCAGCTTGAATAAGAACCATATTTCCTTTCATATACCATATGACTAGGGTTCCTCTCCAAATACAAAAAAACTGGACCAGACCCACGATGCCCCTGTGGAATCAGCACGCTCTGATTGGCTGCAGGGAGTGCTCCAGTCACAAGCTGCATGCATGAAGACCAGAAAACCGAGAAGAGAGAAAGAGAGATGGCCAGCCCAAACATTACCACTAGCAGATAGATGGAACCTGGAAGGGGTTCCATGGGATCCGAATGCCTTGCTTTGGTTTGAAGGTAGTTATTACAGGGTTTGTATTTGCATCTTTAAAGTACCGATGCTGAACTCATTTTTTGGGGGACAGGGTCACTAACCATATCATGCAGACACTTTTTGTATACGTTTTTTTTTTTTTTTCTGTGTGGAAAGAGATTTTATTTCAACATTTTATTATTTTCTATAGAGAAACAGTATGAATAAATGAAAACAGTTTTTTTCCCCAAGAGGTAAGTAAAACAGAATTTTTTTTTTCTCTCTAAGAGGGAACAGGGCAAGTCGGGCGAGGTTCACTTTGCAGTCATCATCTGTACAAACTCTGTAAGAGAGAGAGAGAGAGAGAGAGACAGAGAGAGAGAGAGAACACAAAGAGAAAGATTAGGAACGTACAGTAGCTCATTGGGCCCCATTAGCCCAGGACTAGACTAGGAACGTACAGTAGCTCATTGGGCCCCATTAGCCCAGGACTAGACTAGGAACGTACAGTAGCTCATTGGGCCCCATTAGCCCAGGACTAGACTAGGAACGTACAGTAGCTCATTGGGCCCCATTAGCCCAGGACTAGGCGGGGCAGTGACCTGCTAAATTGTTTTATTAATTTTGTTTTTACATCAAGCAGTGTAGGAACAGAACACACATTCTAATTAATGTCCCGTTTCCAAACAGCTTCCATCTTCATCTCATTAAGCTTATTTAATTAAAAAGTCACTGCACTGTGAATACAACACAACGACGTCCAACCAAAATAAAGAAAAGTCTTTCAAACGCTTATAGAGTACATACTGTATGGTGTTTAATGGCACATTGAGGGAGGAAGTAAGGAAGCCAAGATGTATGGACTGTTTATTGTGTCGACAGCTCCTTCTAGAATATTAGAACAGTGTAATGCTCTGTGGGAATAAGAGTGAAAGAGGAAGAGAGAGGAGAGAGAAAATGACAGAGAGAGAGAGAGAGAGCACAAGAAAAATAGTAAAAGGGTGCCTTCTAGCATGGTGACTATGATTCATTCATATGGCATCTCCATCTTGGAACGGTTCTATCTAATAAGGGGTGAGAAGGGGGTGCTGTGGGATTAGTAAAGATACTCTTTGAAGAGGTAGGGTTTCATGTGCTTTCGGGAGATGGGCAGGGACTCTACTGTCCTAGCAGAGGAGACAGAGGAGAGCTTGGACTGGGCTGAGTGGGAGAAGACCAAAAGGTGGCTCGGGTTGGGGTGTAGGGTTTGAGCAGAACCTGAAGTTAGGGAGGGGCAGTTCTTGCTGCTCTGTAGGCAAGTACCATGTTCTTTTAGTGGATGCGAGCTTCAACTGGAAGCCAGTTGAGTGTGCGGAGGAGTGGGACGGCATGGGAAAATATAGGTTGAAGGTTGAACACCAGGCAGGCTGCGGCATTCTGGATGAGTTGCAGTGGTTTGATGGCACAAGCGGGGAGCCCAGCCAACAGCGAGTTGCAGTAGTCCAGATGGGAGATGACAAGTGCCTGGATTAGGACCTGTGCCACTTCCTGTGTGAGGTAGGGTCGTACTCTACGGATATTGTAGAGCATGAACCTGCAGTCACTGCTTTGATGTTTGCAGAAAACGACAGGGTGTTGTCCAGGGTCACACAAAGTTCTTTGCACTCGGAGGGGGACACCGTGGAGTTGTCAACCATGACAGAGAGGTCTTGGAGCAGGCAGGCCTTCCCCGAGAGGAAGATCAGCTCCATCTTGTCGAGGTTGAGCTTGAGGTGGTGGGCCGACATCCAAGCTGAGATAGCTGCCAGGGACACAGAGATGCGTGTCGCCACCTGAGTTTGAGAAGAGGGGAAGGAGAAAAATAGTTGAGTGTCATCCGCATACCAATGATAGGAGACCATGTGAGGATATGACGGAGCTGAGTGACTTGGTGTAAAAAGAATAGAGGAGAGGGACTAGAACCGAGCCCTGGGGGACACCAGTAGTGAGAGCACATGGTGCAGACAGATCCACTCCATCCCACCCGGTAGGAGTGGCCTGCCAGGTAGAATACAATCCAAGACTGTGCAGAGCCTGAAACTCCCAGCCCTGAGAGGGTGTAGAGGAGGATCTGATGGTTCACAGTGTTGAAGGCAGTGGATAGATCTAGGAGGACGAGAACAGAGGAGAGAGAGTCAGCTTTGGCAGAGCGGAGAGCCTCCGTGACACAGAGAAGAGCAGTCTCGGTTGAGTGACCTGTCCTGAAGCCTGACTAGTTAGGGTCAACAAGATCGTTCTGAGAGAGATAGCGAGAGAGTTGGTCAGAGACAGCACGGTCAAGTATTTTGGAAAGAAAAGAATGGATACCAGTCAGTAGTTTGACGTCAGAGGGGTCGAATGTTGGTTTCTCCAGTAGGGGAGCGACTCAGGCCATTTTGAAGTTAGGTGTGAGGCAGCCAGTGGTAAAAGATGAATTACATGCCCGCTCCAGGGCTGGCATTGACCGTTACATGTAGCTGGTTATAGATGAAAACGGACTGAAACAGAGAAATGTTACCTGGATTTATAATATAGAAACCGATGTTTTGTATACCATTGCAAAGCGATTTGAAACTTTCTGTTGTGAGCCCTAATGAACACTACACAGAGCTAGTCTGGCTCAACTACTGTCCTTCATAGCTGACCTGTCTGTCTCCCATCTAATAACCACTGCTTCATGTGGCTGGTTAGGTGTAGACAAGAGGGAAATATAGTATTCTTTCAACCAAAGATATCTACAGTGCCTTTAGAAAGTATTCATAACCCTTGACCCATTTTGTTATTCCATTTAGAATTGTAAAAATTGAGATATCATTATTTTTGCCTACCTTGTAATGTCAAAGTGGAATTATGTTTTTCAATTATTATGAAAAGCTGAAATGTCTTGAGTCAATAAGTATTCAACCCCTTTGTTATGACAAGTCTAAATAAGTTTAGGAGTAAAACATTTCTTAAAGTCACATGTTGCATGGACTCACTCCGATTGTAATAATAAATGTTTAACATGATTTTTGAATGACTCATCTCTGTACCCAACACATACAATTATCTGTAAGGTCCCTCAGTCGAGCAGGGAATTTCAAACACAGATTCATCCACAAAGACCGGGGAGGTTTTCCAATGACTCTCAAAGAAGGGCACCTATTGGCAGATGGGTAAAAATAAAAAGCAGACATTGAATATCCCTTTGAGCATGGTGAAGTTATTAATTACACTTTAGATGGTGTATCAATACACCCTGTCACTACAAAGACACAGGCGTCCTTCCTAACTCAATTGCCGGAGAGGAAGGAAACTGCTCCGGGATTTCACCATGAGACCAATGGTGACTTTAAAACTGTTAACCTGTCAAGGTATAGGGGGCAGTATTTTCGATTTTGGATGAAAAGCATGCCCAGAGTAAACGGCCTAATACTCGGGCCCAGAGTCAAATATTTGCATATTATTAGTAGATTTGGATAGAAAACACTGAAGTTTCTAAAACTGTTTGAATGGTGTCTGTGTATAACAGAACTCATATGGCAGGCAAAAACCTGAGAAAAATATAACCCGGAAATGAAAATCTGGTGTCTGTAGTTTTTTCAAGTCATTGCCAATCGAACACACAGTGAGTTAGGGTTAATTTTGCACTTCCTAAGGCTTCCACTAGATGTCAACAGTTTTTAGAAAGTTGTTTGAGGCATCTATGATGAACAGAGACCGAACAAGAAGGCTGGGAAGTTGGTGACCCAGGGAAGGACATCAGTTTATTGGCGCGCATTCACGAGAGCTCTGTTCCAAAATGTTTTTCAAGACAATGGAATCGTCCGGTTGGAATATTACTGAATTTTCACGTTCTAAAGGCCCTAAAGATTGATGCTTTACAACGTTTGACATGTTTGAACGAACGTAAACAGAACTTTTCTTTACTTTTCGTCGTGACATTTTCCTCGCGCGTCCTACATTTTGAGTAACTTACTGAACGCGCAAACAACATGGAGTTATTTGGACATAAATTATGAACTTTATCGAACAAAACAACATTTATTGTGGACCTGGGATTCCTGGAAGTGCCTTCTGATGAAGATTATTAAAAGGTAAGTGAATATTTCTAATGCTATTTATGCATTTAGGTGACTCCAAAATGGCGGGTATCTGTAATTGCTTGATGTATTTTTCTGAGCGCAGTACTCAGATTATTGCAAAATGAGCTTTCCCAGTAAAGTTATTTTGAAATCTGTCAATGCGGTTGCATTCAAGAGATGTTAATCTATAATTCTTTGAATAACAGTTTCATATTTTATCAACGTTTATAATGAGTATTTTTGTAAATTGTTGTGCTGATTCACCGGCAGTTTTGGGGGAAATACATTTTCTGAACGTCACGCGCCAATGTAAAATGCTGTTTTTGGATATAAATATGAACTTGATAGAACAAAAAATGCATGTATTGTCTAACATAATGTCCTAGGTGTGTCATCTGATGAAGATTGTCAAAGGTTAGTGCATAATTGTAGCTGGTTTTCTGCTTTTGGTGACGCTTGTCCTTGCATTGAAAATGGCTGTGTGTAATTTTTTGTCTATGTACTGTCCTAACATAATCTAACTTTATGCTTTCACCGTAAAGCCTTTTTGAAATTGGACAACGTGGTGGGATTAAGGAGATGTTTATCTATAAAATGGCGTAAAATAGTTGTATGTTTGAGAAATTTGAATTATGACATTTTGTTGTTTTTGAATTTGCCGCTCTGATTTTTCACTGGCTGCACGGTGGGTGGGACGCTAGCGTCCCACTAGCCTCAAAAAGTTAAATGGCTGTGATAGGAGAAAACTGAGGATGGAACAACATTGTAGTAACAACATCTCCACCTCGCTGATCCTCAACACTGGAGCCCCACAAGGGTGCGTTCTCAGCCCTCTCCTGTACTCCCTGTTTACCCACGACTGCGTGGCCATGCACGCCTCCAACTCAATCATCAAGTATGCAGACGACACTACAGTGGTAGGCTTGATTACCAACAACAACGAGACGGCCTACAGGGAGGAGGTGAGGGCCCTCGGAGTGTGGTGTCAGGAAAATAACCTCACACTCAATGTCAACAAAACTAAGGAGATGATCGTGGACTTCAGGAAACAGCAGAGGGAGCAGCTCCCTATCCACATCGACGGGACAGTAGTGGAGAAGGAGGAAAGTTTTAAGTTCGTCGGCGTACACATCACGGACAAACTGAAATGGTCCACCCACACAGACAGCGTGGTGAAGAAGGCGCAGCAATGCCTCTTCAACCCCAGGAGGCTGAAGAAATTCAGCTTGTCACCAAAAACACAAACTTTTACAGATGCACAAATCGGGAGCATCCTGTCGGGCTGTATCACCGCCTGGTACGGCAACTGCTCCGCCCACAACCGTAAGGCTCTCCAGAGGGTAGTGAGGTCTGCACAACGCATCACCGGGGGCAAACTACCTGCCCTCCAGGACACCTACACCACCCGATGTCACAGGAAGGCCAAAAAGATCATCAAGGACAACAACCACCCGAGCCACTGCCTGTTCACCCCGCTATCATCCAGAAGGCGAGGTCAGTACAGGTACATCAAAGCAGGGACCGAGAGACTGAAAAACAGCTTCTATCTCAAGGCCATCAGACTGTTAAACAGCCATCACTAACATTGAGTGGCTGCTGCCAACATACTGACTCAACTCTAGCCACTTGAATAATGAAACATTGATGTAATAAATGTATCACTAGCCACATTAAACAATGCCACTTTATATAATGTTTACATACCATACATTACTCATCTCATATGTATATACTGTACTCTATACCATCTACTGCATCTTGCCTATGCCGTTCGGTCATCGCTCATTCATATATTTTTATGTACATATTCTTATTCATTCCTTTACACTTGTGTGTATAAGGTAGTTGTGAAATTGTTAGGTTAGATATTACTGCATGGTCGGAACTAGAAGCTCAAGTATTTCGCTACAATCGCATTAACATCTGCTAACCATGTGTACGTGGCAAATAACATTTGATTTACACAATACTAACCTAATTGACAGAGTGAAAAGGAAGCCTGCGCAGAAAAAACATTTCTAAAACATGAATCTTGTTCGCAACAAGGCACTATAGTAATAGTGCAATAAAATTTTGCAAAGCAAATCACTTTTTGCCCTGACAACAGTGTTATGTTTAGGGCAAATCCAACACAACACATTACGGTGTACCACTCTGCATATTTTCAAGCATAGTGGTGGCTGCATAATGTTATGGGTATGCTTGTAATCATTAAGGACTGGGGAGTTTTTCAGGATAAAAGTATAAATATAATGGATCTAAGCACAGGCAAAATCCTAGAGGAAAACCTGGTTCACTTCTCTTTCCTCCAGACGCTGGGATGTTAATTCACCTTTCAGTAGGACAATAACCTAACACACAAGGCCAAATCTACACGAGTTACTTACCAAGAAGACAGTTAACGTTTCTGAGTGGCCGAATTACAGTTTTGACTTAGATCTGCTTAAATCTATGGCAAGACCTGAAAATGGTTGTCTACCAATGATCAACATCCAATTTGACAGAGCTTGAAGAATTTTGAAAATAATAAAAATTGGGCAAATATTGCACATGCCAGGTGTGGAAAGCTCTTAGAGAGACTTACTCTGCTGAAATTGCTCCCAAAAATGCTTTTACAAAAGTATTGACTCAGGGGTGTTAATAATTATGTAAATTAGATATGTCTGTATTTAATTTTCAATACATTTGCTAACATTTATAAAAACATGATTTCACTTCATCATTAGGGGGTATTGTGTGTGAATAGAAAAACATATTTAATCAATTTTGAACTCAGGCTGTAACAACAAAATGTGGGCTAAGTCAAGGGGTATGAATATTTTCTGAAGCCACTGTACATATATTTCAGGATGTTGTGTATCCCTAGAAATAATCAGAATGCATGTAAACATTACAGCTTTGAAAACAATGTTGAAAAACGTACCCCAGGCATGGGGTAAGTTGAGCTGCAGGACACGGTAAGTTAAGCCGCCTACACATTTCTGTACTGAATTAAATCTTACCACTACCTTGTAAAAACCATGTCTAACTCTATTTCCCAAACAGTGCAACACAATCACAATCGCTCTTTTGCCTTTTAATCATCTTTTAACACCTAACATTTTTATTAAATAATGTATTTTTATTTACATAGGACAGGCACTGTCGTTACCTCATATCCCAGCGATGCCTTGCATTACGCCTGGAAAGAAAACAGTTTAAATTTGCTCAACTTGCCATTGGCTAAACCATTGGCTCAACTTACCCCAAGGAAACATTTTGCCCACACAGCTACAAGGATGCACTTTCATGCTAGGTTTAGGACCTCATATTGAAGCTTATAGAGACCCCAACTGATGTATACAACAACCTTTAAATTATCTACTTTGGTTTAGTTACAAGCATCATGAAACCTCTAACACAAATTCATTTGACTTGGGGAAAATGTTTTTTTTGGACCTAACTTGCCACTTTTTCAATGTGGTTTTGGTAACACTTTACTTGACACCCAGCGTCATAACACGGTCATAGTATGCCATAACAGCTGACAACCTGTTATAATATGGTCATAACACTGTCATGACATAGTTAGACCTGTTGTGACATATATTGCGTAATTTTATGTCTGGTTGTGACACCTACATGAGTGTGTCAACACCTACCACACAAGGTAAAACATTCCATTACACCATAGTTTACTTGTCAACAGTATGTTTATGTTATAACATTTCCTGAAAATGTACAATATTGAATTATCATTGCAATTGGTGTCAGACATGCACCTACCCCAATGCTCTGTTGCTGATGACTGGGATGAACGCAGGAGCAGATTTCAGGAGCAGGAAAATACTATTTTTGACTGATGACTGATAGGCCTATCACATACATGCCCTTCTATCTGGCTTATATCATTATGATGGTCATAATGTGTCTTTTTTAGTCTAAGTAAAGTGACACAGGATGGTCAAAATGCTTCTTGACAGTGTCATAAAGTGTATTTTCTACAAGTTATTTAAAATATGAAGAAAAACAACATGACTGTAAAGAATTCATTACAATAGCAACAAAGGATTTATGAAACAAACTTTCAAAACGAAAGGAAACTTCTTTGCAGGGAAAAAAATGCATTTGAAAAAAATGTGGGTTTTGAAACTCTTATGTAGGTGTCATAACCAGCCATAAAATAATGCAATATAGGTCACAACAGGTGTAAATATGGGTCATGACAGTGACCATATAATGACAAGTTATCAGCAGTTAGGACATACACTATATATATATGACCAATAGTATGTGGACACCTGCTTGCTTGCTGAACATCTCATTCCAAAATCATGGGCATTAATATGGAGTTGGTCCCTTTGCTGCTTTAACAGCCTCCACTCTTCTGGAAAGCCTTTCCACTAGATGTTGGAACATTGTTGCGGGGACATGCTTCCATTCAGCCACAAGAACATTAGTGATGTTGGGCGATCAGGCCTGGCTTGCAGTCAGTGTTCCAATTCATCCCAAAAGGTGTTCGATGGGGTTGAGGTCAGGGCTCTGTGCAGGCCAGTAAATTTCTTCCACAACGATCTCGACAAACCATTTCTGTATGGTTTGTGCATGAAGGCATTGTCATGCTGAAACAGGAAAGGGCTTTCCCCAAACTGTTGCCACAAAGTTGGAATGTCATTGTATGCTGTAGCGTTAAGATTTCCCTTCACTGGCACTAAGGGGCCCGAACCATGAAAAACAGCCCAGACCATTATTCCTCCTCCACCAAACTTTACAGTTGCCACTATGCATTAGGGCAGATAGCGTACTCCTGGCATCCGAAAACCCAGATTTGAATTGTTCACCAGGAATCCGCCAAATCCAGAGTTGTCCGTCGGACTGCCAGATGGTGAAGCACAATCCATCACTTCAGAGAACGTGTTTCCAAGTCTCCACAGTCCAATGTCGGCAAGCTTTACACCACTCCAGCCGACGCTTGGAATTGTGCATGGTGATCTTAGGCTTGTGTGCGGCTGCTCGGCCATGGAAACCCATTTCATGAAGCTCCTGACAAAACAGTTCTTGTGTTGACGTTGCTTCCAGAAGCAGTTTGGAATTCGGTAGTGAGTGTTGCAACTGAGGACAGACAATTTGTACGCGCTACAACACTTGGCAGTCCAGTTCTGTGAGCTTGTGTGGCCTACCACTTCGCAGCTGAGCCGTTGTTGCTCCTACACGTTTCCACTTCACAATAACAGCACTTAGAGTTGACCGGGGCAGCTCTAGCAGGGCAGAAATTTGATGAACTGACTGGTTGGATTTTATACAACTGTCAGCAACAGGTGTGGCTGAACTAGCCGAATCCAGTAATTTGTCCATCCATCCATCCATCCATCCATCCATCCATCCATCCATATACACACAAAAGTATTATGACATGGTTATGACTGTGTCAAGGGTGTCAAGTGTTACCGTGTTTTCTTCCTTCTCAGACTCCATGGTATGATGACCTCTTCCTAAATATTGGGTCAAATTATTAACTTTGTGTACGGTTTCCTAGAAACAAGGGTGGCTCAACTTACCCCACTGTCCCCTTCTTCCCTCTTACCTTCAACGCTGACCTGTCTGTTTGTCTCCCATCTAATAACCACTGCTACATGTGGCTGGTTAAATCATACAGGGTTTGTCCTCTTACCTTCATAGTTGACCTGTCCGTCTCCATCAATGTCTGCTTCTCTGATCATCTCGTCTACCTCCTCGTCTGTTAACTTCTCCCCCAGGTTTGTCATGACGTGGCGGAGCTCTGCAGCACTGATGTAGCCGTTTCCGTCCTGGGGTCACAGGAGAGAAGGAATCCCATTGGGTGAGAATAGATGGAAAGGCATTCCATTGGGTGAGCAATCAGGATATAACCGAGAGGCAAATCCCCATTGGGTAATGATGAGTGGAGAATTAAATCCCATTGGACGGTTAATGAGATATATATATATAGCGTCACCATAACAGGAAGAGTTTGACGATGTGTTTTATTAAAGGTGGGTACATCTTATGAAAGTTGACTGTTTACTAGTTTAGAACGAAGCAAAATTGCGTATGATGATAATAGTCTCTACTCTCCAAGGGTGGGGTTGCCAAAAATGTACATGGTAAAATTGGCACTGAATACACGTAGTACCTTACCTTGTCAAATACCCTAAAGGCTTCACGGATCTCCTCCTCGCTGTCTGTGTCCTTCATTTTTCTGGCCATCATGGTCAGGAACTCTGGAAAGTCAATGGTGCCGTTGCCTGGATTGGAGGAGACAGAACTACCCCATTCAGTTAAAGGTGCAGAGTGCAATACAAATCCAAACTTGTGCTATATAGTCATTGGCTATGTCATAGCTGATTTGTAATTTACACACACACAGGCTCAGAGAGGCCCCAGCTCAGAGAGGCCCCAGCTCATGAGCTTCATCATCAGCAGCAGATTTTCATTTAGAATGGAAAATGAATGTGTTAATGCAACAAATGTGAAAAGCATCAAATCGATTTGTTCTCTAATCAAACCGAATCGTTTCAAACAAAACCTATCGTTCCTGTATCGTATCGGAGCCCATGTATCTAGATAATGAGCTGTTAACTAACATTCAGACACAGACAGGGACACAGACAGGGACACAGACAGGGACACAGACAGGGACACAGACAGGGACACAGACAGGGACACAGACAGGGACACAGACAGGGACACAGACAGGGACACAGACAGGGACATGCATGTGTGTGTTTAGACACTAGGTAGCAAGGCAGGAAAAGCACCACTGGAAGAGCAGGTCTGGAGTGATGGAGAGCTGGCTGACTGACTCTTGGGTTTGACTCTGCCTGTGACGTACGAGAGGGGGGGATGGAGTGATGGAGAGCTGGCTGGCTGACTCTTGGGTTTGACTCTGCCTGTGACGTACGAGAGGGGGGGATGGAGTGATGGAGAGCTGGCTGGCTGACTCTTGGGTTTGACTCTGCCTGTGACGTACGAGAGGGGGAGATGGACTGACGGAGAGCTGGCTGACTGACTCTTGGGTTTGACTCTGCCTGTGACGTACTGAGAGGGGGAGATGGACTGACGGAGAGCTGGCTGACTGACTCTTGGGTTTGACTCTGCCTGTGACGTACAAGAGGGGGAGATGGAGTGGGTGGGAGAAAGATGGAGCGAGGGAGAGAAGAGAGGGAACTAGTGGGAGATGGTGTGATTATATAGGCTATATAAGGAGGCACTGCTATCGCCAACTATAGGAAGCAGACTCATTCTATTGTCTGTGACGACATTAATTCATTCCACAGGCTAGTATTTTCTCCTAGCTTTTCCTAGGCAAGGCAGAAAGGCCTCTAAGAAAACATCCTGGGCTGCAAAACGTTCTGCTGAAACCAATGAAGTCAAACTATTTTTCACAAGGGGGGGATAACAGTGATTGATAAGAAATAAAAATGACACGGCAACACAAACACTACTTCAGAGCCTCTCTCCTCTCAGAGACCAACAGCACAGCTCTCTGGGGTAAAGACTCTCTCCTCTCAGAGACCAACAGCACAGCTCTCTGGGGTAAAGCCTCTCTCCTCTCAGAGACCAACAGCACAGCTCTCTGGAGTAAAGCCTCTCTCCTCTCAGAGACCAACAGCACAGCTCTCTGGGGTAAAGCCTCTCTCCTCTCAGAGACCAACAGCACAGCTCTCTGGAGTAAAGCCTCTCTCCTCTCAGAGACCAACAGCACAGCTCTCTGGAGTAAAGCTAACCTCATTCTCTACTTCCTCTGTCATCCACTCTGCTTGTTTGGTAAAGAATCTATAGCCCTGCTGTTGACATCACCATGAGGCAACTGAATGTACAAAGAGGAGAGAGATAATTGGTGGCCCTGCTGTGGAGAACAGAGAGAGAGAGAAGGGAGAACTTTGGAGGGAGAACTTTGGATAGATACAGCGAGCCAAGCCACGGTGAGATCGATCAATATGACAGTCCGATCGATAAGGCCCCATTTACCAAAACCCTAGACGCTGACAGGACATCACCTCAGTTTGGTAGGTCTGACCAGCCACCTAGACGCTGACAGGACATCACCTCAGTTTGGTAGGTCTGACCAGCCACCTAGACGCTGACAGGACATCACCTCAGTTTGGTAGGTCTGACCAGCCACCTAGATGCTGACATCACCTCAGTTTGGTAGGTCTGACCAGCCACCTAGACGCTGACATCACCTCAGTTTGGTAGGTCTGACCAGCCACCTAGACGCTGACAGGACATCACCTCAGTTTGGTAGGTCTGACTAGCCACCTAGACGCTGACATCACCTCAGTTTGGTAGGTCTGACCAGCCACCTAGACACTGACAGGACATCACCTCAGTTTGGTAGGTCTGACCAGCCACCTAGACACTGACAGGACATCACCTCAGTTTGGTAGGTCTGACCAGCCACCTAGACGCTGACATCACCTCAGTTTGGTAGGTCTGACCAGCCACCTAGACGCTGACATCACCTCAGTTTGGTAGGTCTGACCAGCCACCTAGACGCTGACAGGACATCACCTCAGTTTGGTAGGTCTGACCGGCCACCTAGACGCTGACAGGACATCACCTCAGTTTGGTAGGTCTGACCGGCCACCTAGACGCTGACAGGACATCACCTCAGTTTGGTAGGTCTGACCGGCCACCTAGACGCTGACATCACCTCAGTTTGGTAGGTCTGACCAGCCACCTAGACGCTGACATCACCTCAGTTTGGTAGGTCTGACCGGCCACCTAGACACTGACATCACCTCAGTTTGGTAGGTCTGACCAGCCACCTAGACGCTGACGGGACTTCCAGCAGCCCTTAAGGCAGGTAACAGTGAGGTCGTCATCAGATACCGAGAGTGACTCAGACAGGCAGAGTGACTCAGACAGGCAGAGTGACTCAGACAGGCAGAGTGACTCAGACAGGCAGAGTGACTCAGACAGGCAGAGTGACTCAGACAGGCAGAGTGACTAAACCGCTGATGGCACATTCCTAAAAAGAATATGTACTTCAGCATCCAGAGGAGATAACCAGATACGTTTAGATCCTGCAACTGCATTTATCTTCTTTTGATGACACAAGACAAGTGTCCATGACTACCCCAGCTTCCTCTGGCCACTGTGCACCAATCGGGTTTGTCTATAAGCTTCCTGTTTCCTGCCTTTCTGACATATCGAGTGTGTTTACTTCTCCACTCACCGTCAGCGTCAACCTCATTGATCATATCCTGCAGCTCAGCCTCTGTGGGGTTCTGTCCCAGCGACCTCATCACGGTGCCGAGCTCCTTGGTCGTGATGGTGCCGTCACCATCCTTGTCGAATAAGGAAAACGCCTCTTTGAACTCTGTGAGAAGGGAGGGAGGAGAATGAAAGTCTTTCTTGGACTGTCGCTCAAGCTTTGGTTGTGGGATGGGTATCACTTTACATTAAGCTATATTTTACAGGGAGGATGTAGAGAAAGTTAAAGGCATAAATATCATACCCTCCCCAGTTATGGTAATGGTGCGAGGTTAGCATGTCTCAGGTCCCCCAGTTATGGTAATGGTACGAGGTTAGCATGTCTCGGGCTCCCCAGTTATGGTAATGGTGCGAGGTTAGCATGTCTCAGGCCCCCCAGTTATGGTAATGGTGCGAGGTTAGCATGTCTCGGGCCCCCCAGTTATGGTAATGGTGCGAGGTTAGCATGTCTCGGGCCCCCCAGTTATGGTAATGGTACGAGGTTAGCATGTCTCGGGCCCCCCAGTTATGGTAATGGTACGAGGTTAGCATGTCTCAGGCCCCCCAGTTATGGTAATGGTACGAGGTTAGCATGTCTCAGGCCCCCCAGTTATGGTAATGGTACGAGGTTAGCATGTCTCGGGCCCCCCAGTTATGGTAATGGTGCGAGGTTAGCATGTCTCGGGCCCCCCAGTTATGGTAATGGTACGAGGTTAGCATGTCTCAGGCCCCCCAGTTATGGTAATGGTGCGAGGTTAGCATGTCTCAGGCCCCCAGTTATGGTAATGGTACGAGGTTAGCATGTCTCAGGCCCCCAGTTATGGTAATGGTACGAGGTTAGCATGTCTCGGGCCCCCCAGTTATGGTAATGGTGCGAGGTTAGCATGTCTCAGGTCCCCCAGTTATGGTACGAGGTTAGCATGTCTCGGGCCCCCCAGTTATGGTAATGGTACGAGGTTAGCATGTCTCGGGCCCCCCAGTTATGGTAATGGTACGAGGTTAGCATGTCTCGGGCCCCCCAGTTATGGTAATGTTACGAGGTTAGCATGTCTCGGGCCCCCCAGTTATGGTAATGGTACGAGGTTAGCATGTCTCGGGCCCCCCAGTTATGGTAATGGTACGAGGTTAGCATGTCTCGGGCCCCCCAGTTATGGTAATGGTGCGAGGTTAGCATGTCTCGGGCCCCCCAGTTATGGTAATGGTACGAGGTTAGCATGTCTCAGGTGAATGATATTTGTGTGTCTGTAACTTTCTCACGCATCATTGTTCAATATTCATTCAGGATTATCTGTAATCATGATAGCGTCCACATTAATGTTTAAGTGTTTAGAAACATATTCTATTGTTATTTACAATAAAAGTGACTCCAAAATGACAATATATTAATTACCATTCATTTCTATTGGCCACAAGATGATGTGAAACAGAACCAAAACAAACAGAAAATGCGTCCAACAGTTTGTTGAGTCACACGCTTGATGTTGTCATTCTGTGATATGAATATGGGACCAAATACTACACTTTTCTACTTTAATACACATAAGTGAATTTGTCCCAATAATTTTGGTCCCCTAAAATGGGGGGGAAACCTATGTAGAAAAAGTGCTGTAATTTCTAAATGGTTCACCCCATATGGATGAAAATACCCTAAATGAAAGCTGACAGTCTGCACTTTAACCTCATAGTCATTGTCTTATTTCTAATCCAAAGTGTGGAGTACAGAGCCAAAACAACAACAAATGTGTCACTGTCCCAATACTTTTGGAGCTCACTGTATATGTGAGTGTGTATGTGTATGTATGTTTGTCTGTTGACGTGTATGTAAGTGTGTGGGCGTGTATATGTGTGTGGACGTGTATGTGTGTGTGTGTGCTTGCCCTGTATGTCTGTGTGTACATGTGTGTGTGTGGATATATATAGATATATATACACACACACATCCGATATATATCTGTGTGTGTGTGTGTGTGTGTGTTTGCCCTGCATGTCTGTGTGTGTGCTGTTCATTAAATGAGTCAGACGTGTTAAAAGCATGCTAGAGTGATTGCTCAGTGGTTCCTACCTGCAATCTGTTCCTCTGTTAGCTGATCGGCCTGAGGAAAAAAAGAGAGGGAGAGAACCAACATCACTCAATCACTAAATACCAAACTACTTAACCATGTTCTCCTGGCTGTCACCTGCACCACGGTGAGGACACTGTTCAAGGCTCAGACCAGGGACCTCTACAGACCAGGGACCTCTACAGACCAGGGACCTCTACAGACCAGGGACCTCTACAGACCAGGGACCTCTACAGACCAGGGACCTCTACAGACCAGGGACCTCTACAGACCAGGGACCTCTACAGACCAGGGACCTCTACAGACCAGGGACTTGGATGGAGAACCGGAATATCCCCCACCTTGGTCCAGACAGACAGAGGCAACCTTGGTCCAGACAGACAGAGGCAACCTTGGTCCAGATAGAGGCAACCTTGGTCCAGATAGAGGCAACCTTGGTCCAGAGGCTAGACTAGCCTGGGATGTGTTCAGTCAGTGGACACAAAAACATGTTTTTGAAACAGAAAGAGTGTTCTTATTGACCAAGCTCAGGTAGTACATAACATTTTCTCCCTTCTGAACATTACCCAGATAGAACCGACTCTGTTTAAAATGGGTTTTGTCCTATTTCCTGATTTCTAAACTTGGTCCTGGCCTGCAGTAACATGAAGAAGGCTGTAGGGGTGTATTCAGTTGGTTTGGTCTTCCTGACTACCTCCCAGTATGTTCTCTGTTAGTGCTATTTAACAGCTGAGTCAGAGGTGTGTGTGTGTGTGTGTGTGGGTGTGTGTGTGAGAGAGAGACTTGGCAGCACTCCTTTTTAGTAGTGACCCACAGATGAATGATGTCTTTAGAGTTTAGACACACACAGGGCCACAGCTTTAAAACAAACATTCACACAGTGGCAGCGTAGGTCTTACGAAAGCACCTAAAGCCTGTGTGTGTGTGTGTGTGTGTGTGTGAATGGTCAATCCCACAGGTGCCCCCCCAGATTGGGAAAACATGTTTATGATTACGGCAAACAAACCACTGACGTAACTGAGTGCCTGGTGCTGGCAGTGGGAAAAACAGCACACACACACACACTCTAAGTGACATTTCCCTGTATGCCAATAGTTTCCATCACCAGGTTTCCTGTGAAATGAATCACACAGAATAGCAACCAGTTCTGTCCCAAAGTAGAAGAAAGATCCTACAGTACAGTATGTGTCTAGGCTTTATATCCTACAGTACAGTATGTGTCTAGGCTTTATATCCTACACTACAGTATGTGTCTAGGCTTTATATCCTACACTACAGTATGTGTCTAGGCTTTATATCCTACACTACAGTATGTGTCTAGGCTTTATATCCTACACTACAGTATGTGTCTAGGCTTTATATCCTACACTACAGTATGTGTCTAGGCTTTATATCCTACAGTACAGTATGTGTCTAGGCTTTATATCCTACAGTACAGTATGTGTCTAGGCTTTATATCCTACAGTACAGTATGTGTCTAGGCTTTATATCCTACAGTACAGTATGTGTCTAGGCTTTATATCCTACAGTACAGTATGTGTCTAGGCTTTATATCCTACACTACAGTATGTGTCTAGGCTTTATATCCTACACTACAGTATGTGTCTAGGCTTTATATCCTACAGTACAGTATGTGTCTAGGCTTTATATCCTACAGTACAGTATGTGTCTAGGCTTTATATCCTACACTACAGTATGTGTCTAGGCTTTATATCCTACACTACAGTATGTGTCTAGGCTTTATATCCTACACTACAGTATGTGTCTAGGCTTTATATCCTACACTACAGTATGTGTCTAGGCTTTATATCCTACACTACAGTATGTGTCTAGGCTTTATATCCTACAGTACAGTATGTGTCTAGGCTTTATATCCTACAGTACAGTATGTGTCTAGGCTTTATATCCTACAGTACAGTATGTGTCTAGGCTTTATATCCTACACTACAGTATGTGTCTAGGCTTTATATCCTACACTACAGTATGTGTCTCGGCTTTATAGATAGATCTGTGTCTATTTAATATCTGGGGTTTGAGAACACTAAACACAGACCTGCCTTAGTCAACATGAATGGGCACGTGACACCATGACACAACCACCACTCCTAGCGTAGGCATACTGTGTGTGTGAGGGTTCCCTTCCTTGTGATAAGGTCTGTTGGTTCTGATAAATCACACAGAGTAAAGGAGAAGGGGATTCATCTGAAGTCCTAGACCTCAAATGACATTACTTTGTTTTGGAGATGCTCTTTAACTTCGGCTGATAGCGAAATACTCTCTACATGGCTCTGATGCTGCATCACTGGCCCAGGTCCATACATTAGCTGACGTGATTCAATAAAATGGAGGACAATAGCCTTTGCTTTCTCTCCATCTGTGAGGTTTGTGAAATGTTGTGTCTCTCTCCATCTAACTGTTCTTCCCTCTGAAAGGCTGGGCGTTGGGTGGGTTCAGTGGCAGAGATCCTGTGGCTGTTTCTCAGACAGTTAGGCCTCACCGTGCTGCTGCGCAGCCAGGCCTACACCGGCCCATCCCTTCCCTTGCCTTTCCATGACTGGGCCTCACAGTGCTGCTGCGCGACCAGGCCTTCTCCAGCCCTTCCCTTCCTTGCCTTTCCATGACTTGGTCTCACAGTGCTGCTGCGCGACCAGGCCTTCTCCAGCCCTTCCCTTTCCTTTGCCTTGGCATGGCTGGGTCTGCCTGGAACCAGGCCCACACTCCTACTACAGGCCTTTCCTCTCTGGGGCTCCCTCCCTCTCTCTTTTGGCCAGTCTAGCAGGAAGGCAACAGGGGCTGGGTGGATGTAGCAATCTGTTGGTAGGCAGCAAAGTACTGGTGAATTTACACAACACAGAGCAACCCCAACAACCAGACACACCCTCTGATTCACCGTGTCCCATGGACATGAGGGTGTTGTGTCAACCTCAGTATGTGACTAGAGACAGGACTCAACAGGCTCACACACAGCACCCCCCCTTAGTATTCTGGTGTCTGTCTTTAGGTTCCAATACAGGTTTGTGCTTACAGCAGTATCCTACAGGAGAAACTAGCTAGCTCAGTCTGGTATGCAGTGCACCATTCTTCTCAAACATCATTGACAAGGCAGGTATTATGCTGGTGTCTCTACTCTCTAGGCTACAGGAGAGTGTAGGTGGTGTCAGCGGAGGCACCGTCAGCGGAGGCACCTTACAGTATATGGACTATGCAAACCAACAGGCCTCTTTCAAAGGACCTGCTTCCCCTATAGCTTATGAATATGACTCATAACAAAGGAAACCCTTAGTCCCCGGGGAAACACTATACACCCAAACTTTTGTACTGGCAGGCTTTTCAGCTCATGATGTGCTGTACACGTCTTCTCTTTTAGTCCAGCGGGTCACCAACCAGCAACACCAGCAGCTAACTAACTGCTGCCTGCAGGATAGGACCAGGCCACCATGTTGACCTGAGTGGTGGTTTGAGTTCAGTCTACAACTGGGTCGTGTTCATTTGGGCACACAAGGGAAAACTTCTTGCAACGGAAAAATAAAAAATAACATTATTATTGGAGTCCCTCCCTGTTTCAGTCAGTTTGGTGCCTAATGAACACAATTCTGATAGCAGTTTACAGACTGACCCACCCATGCCTGGATGGGGCCATTTGCCAAGCAAATAAATGATTCAATGCACTGGATCAGATGTCCTCTAAGTTACTCCACATGCACCAGCAAACAAGGCGGGAACAGGAATAGGATAGGCCCGTTTACACTCGGACTACTTACATGACACTTCCATCTCAATAGAGACACACTGTTTGCACTTCAATAGCTGTATTGTGTTGGCGTGTACGGTAGGCCTACACAGAGGTTAACGCACAGATTCTACTTTTCAAAAGCGCAATTTATATACTCCAATTACTACAGTGGTATGCAACATGAAACCTACAGCATGCTGTGGTTCAAAACCATATATGGGATATTTGTTCACACAGAGAAATGTAGTTTATGTCTTGACTTCCCCAGAGCTGTGAACGATCCATAGGGCAGAAAATCAATATACTGATTGGGAGAGGCCTTTCCCTGCTTCAACACACCCTGGCTGCATCACTTCTCATCAGGACTGACATTTGACCGAGAGATGCTTTTTATATGCAATTTAATGAACTCGATTCCAACATTGTGGACTGTTTGATAGTGAAGTTTGAAATGCATTTCTGATTTAGTCTGATAATAATTCCCATAAAACAATTTTGTTCACTGCAAACGGATTTGATAAGGAAGACAAACAAATACTGTATTCTGCATTTAAATTAATTTATTCCTACCAAACAGACCCAAGACTGAACAGCTGTTGACGTTCTTGCCTAGGCTACTGTACAGTGGGCTGCCTATGTGACCGCCAAACAGCTTTGGCGACTCGATGAAACGACAAGCATCATAGCATTTGCATTGTGAATTTGCAAAAGACAACCAAATCAGTCGGCATTACATTGACATAAACGGAGCGAGAAGAAGCGTGTGAAACATTCTAACTACCGTACTGTAGAACGCCAGCGGGCCAAACTATATACAACGTTGCAATTTGTCTGATCCCCCCATTTGAGGTAGATGTTGGGATTTCTGTTACGGATCAGAGGCGATAGATAGTTGCAATTATCATCATCATCATCATCATAGTCTCTAGGCAGCAAGACAGACAGCACGATGATGCAACATCGACAAAAGCAACTAATAGACCTATCGAACCACTGAATATATTCATTTGTCTCAAAATTAGATTAATCTTAATATCATACAGGAGTTGATATATGTAACTCGATCGCCAATTAATAAAACGGGTTATCAATCATAGACATACTTGACATTATCAGCAGCATAGCTCCAAGGGCTTGTCACTCGTGCAGCACTACCCCATATTCGTAGCGCGCTACTCCATTCCAGCCTACACACAGAGACTCTGACATTTAATAACTTTTAGCTACATATCTATGCTGTAATCATCTAGTATAACTTGCTAGTTATCCCGATGCTATTAATCTAATCTAATAATTCATTCAATCTGCACTGTGCAGCAACATGGGGCATGTTAGCTACATGTGATGAAGTATCTATCATTGGCTCCATGCCCCCATATAGCCATCGAGACAGCTAATATGCGCAGTTATCGCGGAATCCCCGCTCCATCTTATGTATTGTATCGCCACTGAAAACGTCCCTCCAAATCTAATCAACTCACCCTCGAGGCTAAATTTAAAAAATCCCATGCAACGACATAATAGCTGCAAAATAGCACGCTTTGTTGATCGTCCTAATTTCAATCCCGGTAAAATAAAATTCTGTAAATCTATGAATGGCAAAATAGAGGATTTCCTCAAATCTTTAGCAATACCCTCATTCATGTCCCGTTATATCGTGGCATTGAATGCATTGACAAATGATCTAAAAGGGAATGAAAATACATACCATGTTTGATGGATGTGGGCTGATTATCTGTGCAGCAGACTACGAGTGATCTCGTTCTTCAGATGGACTTTCCTCCAGCGGGACGGAGGTGTACACCCGCCGTGGTTACAATGGGTCCATGTATCCTTCCGCGGCCCTAGCCCAGCATGTACTAGTGGCTACAAGGGATACAGCTTTTGTTACAATTTACTTTTCGTAGCAGGTTTACAATTTACGCAACAGGTTAGAATAATTAATGTACAAGGTTAGGATGATCAGGTTAAAGTTAGGAAAAGCTACATCTATGGTTAGCTAAAATGTAAAAAAAATATACCTTTGAAGTCTATTTGACAAAAACTGTATGCCATCTAGACACCACCCCAGCCTGTTCACTCACTTCCTTATTTCTCCAACTGCAGATAGTGTTTAAGTCCCTCCCACTACAAGGTGGAGACACGTCAATCACAGGACCGCCCTGCGTCTTCTGTAGCTAGCAGGCCTGTTGTGCACATCCCCTCATTTCAATTCTGTATTTGCGCGATAGCAGGTGTAACTCTCCATACACTACGGCGAGAACAGCCAAGAACATTATAAGAGTCACCAAGGTCATTTGAGACAGTCCTTGGTGTGTTATTATTTTATTAGGGATGAAACCCAACCCCTCTGAATCAGAGCTGCCTAATCGACATCTACCGCATCGGCGCCCGGGGAACAGTGGGTTAACTGCCTTGTCAGCTCGGGGATTCGATCCTGCAACCTTTCGATCACTGACCCAATGCTCCTACCTGCCGCCCTTATTATAGGTTTTGCTCTAAACTATATGTCTCATTCAAGTCAAATGCACAATTTACAAACCTTGCCCTAAATACAACATATTAGGCCTATAACCTGTGCAAAAATAATGCCTTCTCGTGAATAAGGACAGGGGAACCTCCATATACCCTGTAAATTGACGCAAAGACATAATTAATCACGCTACATCAACAACAAGTGAGCCGGTGAATAACTGAGAAATACATTTCGCATTAGTTACATTATGACTATCAATGATACTTCGAAAGGGCATAAAATCAAACTAAACTTTTAGGTCTCTTCTCTAGTACAAAACTTCTACATTGGACTATTTTACTATAGCGGAAGGATACTCGTAGTGTATAAAGTCGCTACCTGGCTGACGCTGGATCATTTGCAGTGTCGTTATGTGACGCTGCGTCTGATTGGTTAGAGCAGACCCGCAATATTATGTATTGGCCGCAAGTATTGGCTAGGTCGGACCTGCATTGCACCAGTAGAGCTAGATGGAGATCCCATAAATATAACAAAGTTAAAACCTATACGATTAACGCACATTGTTTGTCCAAACAGCTCATTTTGTTAGAGATGGAGATTACATTGTGGTTTACTAAAAGCTTTGGAAATGTAAGTATTTTGTGACAGCGGAGAGGACTACCGGGCAGACAAGTCCTGCTGAGATTCTATGCTGGGAGGTGCAATACTTTCCATTGGATGATACGCTACCTACCAGAAAATCATGTATAAATGGAAGAATGGAAGAATGGAAGAGCAGCATCGTTGCAGTGGTGTAAATGCCGTTAATGGGGAATACACTGCTCTCTATATTTTATTTGAGAAGTTTTGCCTGCATAATAGTCCGTATGTTGTGTTTGTTGCTTAAGTTGTAAATTCTACCTATTGCCTAGTGAGTTGAGTAGGCAAAATATCAAATGTTTTCAATGAAGGCTATTTTAGGATTGGCATAGGCTACAGTAGCTTATTCTGCAGATGGTGTTCAATTTCTGAAGGCAAATGTCAGATTTTATGCGACATTTGTTGGCCAAGAAGTGTGACCAGCCTAATTCTCATGTCCAGTCTGTTGTCAGTGCACTTTAAAAAAAAATAAAAACACGCACTTAAGGCGCCACCTCGTGGTGGATGATGAGAATGATCTCTCCCTCTGGCCACAAAGAAATCCATTTCAGATCAATTCAATCTGTCAGTACATTAGTCTTTGAATAACTTATGAAGTCTCTGCCTGAAATAAAGTTGTTTTTTTTAAAGTCAGCTACTAAACAGACTGAAGAGATGTCCTCGGATACAGCATGTCCATGATCTTTACCTCTTCAGTTGACTGAGACATTGAAAGGTCAACCTCCATATCTGCCAATGACTCCACCCTGCAGAGAGAGAGAGAGAGAGAGAGAGAGAAAGAAAGAGAGAGAGAGAGGGAGAGAGAGAGAGGGGGCGAAAGGAGGAGGGAGGGAGGGGGCGAAAGGAGGAGGGAGGGAGGGGGGCGAAAGGAGGAGGGAGGGAGGGGGGCGAAAGGAGGAGGGAGGGGGGCGAAAGGAGGAGGGAGGGGCGAAAGGAGGAGGGAGGGGCGAAAGGAGGAGGGAGGGAGAGAGAGAGAGAGATTCCACCTGTCTCTCTATTCCCACTCTGTCAGTTGACTTGTCAAATCTCAGTTCAGTGGTACACTGTGCATTTGTCATCAATAAAGAATGATGAACATGAAATGTCCAGAGCATAGAAACAAGAACAAGATGGTTAACCTTTGTCCTTTGACACTCCCACACTATATAGGCTTTATTACACAGTAATAACTAGGGGGGGGGGGGGGGCTAACACCGCAGTCTGAGGCACTAGAGGCGTCACTACAGACCCAGGTTCGATTCCAAGCTGTATCACAACCGGCTGTGATTTGTGCTGCGCGCTATTGGACTCACATTGGCCCAGCATCGTCCAGGTTAGGCCGTCATTGTAAATAATTTCTTCACTGACTGGCCAAGTTAAATAAATAAAAAAACAGCAGTAGTTATAACCACGTAGGCTAGGCCTACACATTCACAAACAACCATCTCCCCTGCCTGCAGGCCTGGTGTGGCTCAGCTCAGTCACCCTGTTATTATCTGTGGCAGGCCAACCATCTCCCCTGCCTGCAGACCTGGTCTGGCTCAGCTCAGTCACCCTGTTATTATCCATGGCAGGCCAACCGTCTCCCCTGCCTGCAGACCTGGTGTGGCTCAGCTCAGTCACCCTGTTATTATCTGTGGCAGGCCAACCGTCTCCCCTGCCTGCAGACCTGGTGTGGCTCAGCTCAGTCACCCTGTTATTATCTGTGGCAGGCCAACCATCTCCCCTGCCTGCAGGCCTGGTGTGGCTCAGCTGTCGCCCTGTTATTATCCGTGGCAGACCAACCATCTCCCCTGCTTGCAGGCCTGGTGTGGCTCAGCTCAGTCACCCTCAGTTATTATCCGTGGCAGACCAACCATCTCCCCTGCTTGCAGGCCTGGTGTGGCTCAGCTCAGTCACCCTCAGTTATTATCCGTGGCAGACCAACCGTCTCCCCTGCCTGCAGGCCTGGTGTGGCTCAGCTCAGTCACCCTCAGTTATTATCTGTGGCAGGCCAACCGTCTCCCCTGCCTGCAGGCCTGGTGTGGCTCAGCTCAGTCACCCTCAGTTATTATCTGTGGCAGGCCAACCGTCTCCCCTGCCTGCAGGCCTGGTGTGGCTCAGCTCAGTCACCCTCAGTTATTATCTGTGGCAGGCCAACCGTCTCCCCTGCCTGCAGGCCTGGTGTGGCTCAGCTCAGTCACCCTCAGTTATTATCTGTGGCAGGCCAACCGTCTCCCCTGCCTGCAGGCCTGGTGTGGCTCAGCTCAGTCACCCTCAGTTATTATCTGTGGCAGGCCAACCGTCTCCCCTGCCTGCAGGCCTGGTGTGGCTCAGCTCAGTCACCCTCAGTTATTATCTGTGGCAGACCAACCGTCTCCCCTGCCTGCAGGCCTGGTGTGGCTCAGCTCAGTCACCCTCAGTTATTATCTGTGGCAGGCCAAAGGTCTCATTCCAGTGTTGCATTTGAACTGCGTGACTGATTTAATAAGGGGATGTCAGAGAGAAAGAGGGCAGGGCTGCATACAGCATTTTCACTCAAGCAAGTGTTGTGCGGAGTACAAAGTTACACTTGGCCCCACATCAAGAACAATTAAATCAATGTTGCTTTTCTGCTGCATGTGTCAAATGAACTGCAGTGGCTCAGCCGCAAAAACAAGACGTCTTAGTTTGTGAACATAAATTAACATATGAAGATTATTACTGGAGTTAATGAACCACAGTTATTGAATTCACCCACAAGTGGGTATGATGCAGACGGTATGCCAAGTAAAACTGCTTCTACTGTAGCCTAGATTTCCAGGCTTCTCCAAACGGTTAAACACTGGCTACGCAACACTACCTCTACTAAAGTGAGATAACATGGAGGGGAATATATAATCATATATGGGACAATGAATAACAACACTTCTCTCACATTCAAATTCTTGTATTTATTGTCTGTCATATCATAGCACATAAAGGTAGACAGTGGGAGTGTTGAGTCCAACGTAACATGCAACAAATTATATCAAAACTCCGTTCTGTGAGGAGAGCCAGACTCCTCTTTCACACTGCGGAAAGGTCAGAGGTTATAGGTCAGAGGTTATAGGTTAGAGGTACAGGCCCTCCGGTGTGCCCTCCTGTTTCTTGTACAGCACATTCTCCTTGGACTTCTTGAAATCTTCGTTGGTGACCTTCATCCTGCGCTCTCTCAGGGCCATGAGGCCAGCCTCAGTACAGATGGCCTGTAGGATGAGAGGACAGGTTAGTCTCAGAAGATTGTGGCTTTCAAATACAGATAGGAATGTAACAGAAAAAGGGCCCTGTTCAGACGGGTTCAAACTGTATCCTCGTCTCCATTTCTTTAAAATATCACTGATTTAACATGGTAAAATAGATGTAGTGGGAACATAGGAATGAGGTAAGAACAAAGGCTGTATTGTAAAAGTAAAGAGCTGTCACAAGAGGGCAGCACAGTCAAGTCAATGGGAGCTTATGTTCCAAACAGCGTACTCCTCTGGTGTACCTCGAGGCACTGTGTTCTACAGTCCTGTTTCCCCTAGGTGGTTTTCAAACATCCGGAACGCAACACTCAGGGCTAAAAAAACACACAACATTCAATTGAAACCAATAGAGGCCGGTCGTTTTTTGGGCATGCACAGTGCTTGACTGGGGGGCCTACCTCACGTAAGTATTGGTCGTGGAAACCCTGGACAGCCATAGTGTGTGTTTGAGATGGACTACATTACAGTCAGACTGCGCAGAACTACTAATGACCCTGCATCCTGAAGAAGTGCATCTGGCCTACAGTGGTGGTAGTAGAGGAAACCCTGGCCAGCCATATTACCTTGATGTCAGCTCCTGATAGGTCATCTTTAGCTAAGATCAGGTCGTCCAGGGTGACGTCGTCTGCTACGGTCATCCTGCTGGTGTGGATGTTGAAGATCCTCCGCTTGGTCTTCTCATCAGGCAGAGGGAACTCTATCTTCCTGTCAATACGCCCTGGAAGAACCACATAACCAGGGAGTGAGGAAGGCATGGAACATCACCAAGAGAATGGCTGTTCGGGTCTACTCATTCTGATTCTAGAATACTTATTGAAATGGACTCAATGTGTGGAGATAAAGGTTGCTTTGCTCAAATGGCTTCAGTGAACAATGTTGCTTTTAATTTGAGTTGTGTAGAAGAGTTTTGAGAGCTCCATCTGTTGTTCACTAATAAAAAGGTCAAGAGATAGAGTTCAGAATGAGGAAATTAATTTTATAGTAGAATCTCGATCCTCAATATACACCTCCAACTGAGGTCGTTTTATCCCTGTCTACAGGTCCATTTAAATATCAAATATGAAAATAGGCTCCATTTTTCAGATGCTGCTGAGAGCATCTTACCAGGCCTGATGAGGGCAGGGTCCAGAGTCTCTATCCTGTTGGTGGCCATGATCACCTTCACATCTCCTCTAGAGTCAAAACCATCCAGCTGGTTGAGAAGCTCCAGCAAAGTCCTCTGGATCTCCCGTTCTCCTCCAGAGTTAGAGTCATATCTTTGAGTGAGAGAAACCCACAGTGGATAGTCAGAGTAGAGAAACAGTCCTGGGTTGTATTCATTAGGGCACACAACAGAGGAAGATCTAAAACGTTTTACAATGGAAAATAAACATTTGTGTCCAGGTAGTCCCTCTCTGTTTCAGTCCGTTTCCTTCCACTTCCGTGCCTAATGAACACAACTCTGGTCATTTCAAGAGCCCTGGTGTTACCAGTGGATCCAGCTGGAAGTATTTTAGTACCTTTTAGTGCCGATGGCGTCTATCTCATCGATGAAGACGATGGATGGTGCGTGTTCCTCTGCCACCCTGAACAGCTCTCTGACCAGCTTGGGCCCGTCCCCCAGGTACTTCTGAATCAGCTCAGAGCCCACCACACGCAGGAACGTAGCTGACGTCTGGTTGGCCACCGCCTTGGCCAGCAGGGTCTTACCTAACACAGAGAGGCAAACAGAGACATCAGCAGAGAGACAAACAGGCTCACACCATTCATTACGTCATAGGATTTCAATGTCTGTTTCCCTGTACATACTGCTCGTTGCTATGCATGTCTCAGGGATTATGTACGTTGTTTTGGTGCTTCTTGTTGTGTAAACAGTTTTGAGCAACTTTGTGTAGAAGAATGTGAATTGTTAAATATGGATCTAACTCACCAGTGCCAGGTGCTCCATAGAGGATGACTCCTTTAGGAGGCTTGATGCCCATCTCCTCATAGTACTCAGGGTGGGTGAGAGGCAGCTCCACGGACTCCTACAGAACATCAACTGTTATTATGGCAGTTACCATAAAATCTATAGTGTTAACGAGCATGTGGAGTATGTCCCTCCCCTCTCAGGCTGTATATACTGGTTAGTTACAAGGTAAAGACATGGTTATTGCCACTGGTAGTTACTGTGTTATAGCTTGTAGTGTTAAAGTCTATGTAATGTAGTCTGTTATGTAGTGTTATAGAGCCAATTTTATGTAGGGTGATGCCCTCTACTCTGTTGTACCTTGATCATGTGGATCTGGCTGTCCAGTTCTCCTATGTCAGATAGTAGCTGTGTTATAAAGCCTTATGTAGTATTATGAAGGCTGTGGTCTTGTACCTTGATCTCCTGGATCTGGCTGTCTAGACCTCCTATGTCAGCGTAGGTCTCCTGAGGGGCCTTCTCCACCTTCATCACTGTGACCAGGGGATCAGTGTCGTCCATCAGGACACCAATCACAGCATGGACCTAGAGGACAAACATGGAACAGAGTCAATCAACGTCCCTCACTACTCAACCCACACATAATAACAGAAATACTTTCCCCCACACAATGGGGACTTCGGCTTAACACACTTATATTGTCAAATATTAAAAACATCCCGGATTACAATGCAATTAATTAATGTCAAAACTATTAACGACAACAAAAAGCCAAATTCAGAGGCTACATTCCTGACTACGGGTAGACAATTGTCTTTACTTCGTGGTTGAGTAGTACAGATCAGATATAAACTCAGCAAGAAAAGAAACGTCCCCTTTTCAGGACCCTGTCTTTCAAAGATAATTCATAAAAATCTAAATAACTTCACAGATCTTCATTGTAAGGGGTTTAAACACTGTTTCCCATGCTTGTTCAATGAACGTGCACCTGTGGAATGGTCGTTAAGACACTAACAGTTTACAGACTGTAGGCAATTAAGGTCACAGTTATGAAAACTTAGGACACTAAAGAGGCCTTTCTACTGACTCTGAAAAACACCAAAAGAAAGATGCCCAGGGTCCCTGCTCATCTCTGTGAACGTGCCTTAGGCATGCTGCAAGGAGGCATAAGGACTGCAGATGTGGCCAGGGCAATAAATTGCAATGTCCGTACTGTGAGACGCCTAAGACAGAGCTACAGGCAGACAGGACGGACAGCTGATAATCCTCGCCGTGGCAGACCACGTGTAACAACACCTGCACAGGATCGGTACATCAAACCTGCGGGACAGGTACAGGATGGCAACAACAGCTGCCCGACTTACACCAGGAATGCACAACCCCTCCATCAGTGCTCAGACTGTCCGCAATAGGCTGAGAGAGGCTGGACTGAGGGCTTGTAGGCCTGTTGTAAGGCAGGTCCTCACCAGACATCACCGACAACAACGTCTCCTATGGGCACAAACCCACCGTCGCTGGACCAGACAGGACTGGCAAAAATTGATCTTCACTGACGAGTCGCGGTTTTGTCTCTCCAGGGGTGATGGTCGGATTTGCGTTTACCGTCGAAGGAATGAGCTTTACACCGAGGCTTGTGCTCTGGAGCGGGATCGATTTGGACGTGGAGGGTCTGTCATGGTCTGGGGCGGTGTGTCACAGCATCATTGGACTGAGCTTGTTGTCATTGCAGGCAATCTCAACGCTGTGCGTTACAGGGAAGACATCCTCCTCCCTCATGTGGTACCCTTCCTGCAGGCTCATCCTGACATGACCCTCCAGCATGACAATGCCACCAGCCATACTGCTCGTTCTGTGTGTGATTTCCTGCAAGACAGGAATGTCAGTGTTTTGCCATGGCCAGCAAAAAGCCCGGATCTCAATCCCATTGAGCACGTCTGGGACCTGTTGGATCGGAGGGTGAGGGCTAGGGGCATTCCCCCCAGAAATGTCCGGGAACTTGCAGGTGCCTTGGTGGAAGACTGGGGTGACATCTCACAGCAAGAACTGGCAAATCTGGTACAGTCCATGAGGAGGAGATGCACTGCAGTACTTGCAGCTGGTGGCCACACCAGATACTGACTGTTACTTTTGACCCCCCCTTTGTTCTAAGTTTTCATAACTGTGACCTTAATTGCCTACCGTCTGTAAGCTGTTAGTGTCTTAACGACCGTTCCACAGGTGCATGTTCATTAACTGTTTATGGTTCATTGAACAAGCATGGGAAACAGTGTTTAAACCCTTTACAATGAAGATCTGTGAAGTTATTTGGATTTTTACAAATTACCTTTGAAAGACAGTGTCCTGAAAAAAGGAAATGTATTTTTTTGCTGATTTTATATGTCAGTACTTTGTGGTTGAGCAGTACAGAGCAGATATGTCAGTACTTTGTGGTTGAGTAGTACAGAGCAGATATGTCAGTACCTTGTGGTTGAGCAGTACAGAGCAGATATGTCAGTACTTTGTGGTTGAGTAGTACAGAGCAGATATGTCAGTACCTTGTGGTTGAGTAGTACAGAGCAGATATGTCAGTACCTTGTGGTTGAGTAGTACAGAGCAGATATGTCAGTACTTTGTGGTTGAGTAGTACAGAGCAGATATGTCAGTACTTTGTGGTTGAGCAGTACAGAGCAGATATGTCAGTACCTTGTGGTTGAGCAGTACAGAGCAGCCGGGTTCCAGCAGGTCTTTGTCTACGAAGGAGAGGATGCTGACATAGTGCTCTGACCCTACTGACGTAGACACGATGGCATGGTTGTCATCGATGATCTCCTCCAGGTTCCCCACAGACATGGGTGTTCCCCTCAGGTCATCCACCTTGGACCTCTCCTCCTGCAGAACAGACACAGGAAATACATGGAAGACAACAACTTATGAGTTGAATTGACATAGCCTAAGGCAGGTTTCTCAAGTAAATCAAGTGATTCATTATTATCCAGTGAAAAGAGAAATTAATTTAGCAAACAGACACAGATATGTGGTTGTCCCACCTAGCCATCTTAAGACGAATGCACTAAGTGGCTCTGAATAAGAACGTTGGCTAAATTACAAAAAATATACATTTAAGTAAAATGTCCTACAGAGTTTACTGTATCAGTACCATTTCATCTGATAAACTATAGTAATATAGTATTATATATACATATACACATATAATATGGTATTATACACTCAGCGGCCAGTTTATTACGTACACCCATCTAGTACTGGGTCGGACACTCCTTTGCCTCCAGAACAGCCTGAATTCTTCGATGCATGGAAACGTGGCTCAAATGGTATCAAGGGACCTAATGTGTGCCAGGTAAAACATTCCCCACACCATTACACCACCGCTACCAGACTGTACCGTTGACACCAGGCAAGATGGGGCCATGGACTCATCCTGCTTACGCCAAATCTTGATTCTGCCATCAACATGAACCAGGATTCGTCGGACCAAGCAATGTTTTCCACTCCTCAGTTGTACAGTGTTGGTGATTGCGTGCCCACTGGAGCCGCTTCTTGATTTTAGGAATGGAACCCGGTGTGGTCGTCTGCTGCAATAGCCCACCCATAACAACGATCAACAAGTTGTGCATTCCGAGAGACCATTCTGCACACCACTGTTGTTCTGCACCGTTATTTGCCTGTTTGTGGCCTGCCTGTTAGCTTACACAAATCTTGACAGTCTCCTTCGATCTCTCATCACTGAGCTGTTTTCGCCCACAGGACTGCCGCTGACTGGATGTTTTTTGTTTGTCGCACCATTCTCAGTAAACTCTAGATACTGTCGTGGATAAAAAGCCCAGGAGGCCGGACGTTTCTGAGATACTGAAACCGACGCGCCTGGCACCGACGATCACGTCACGCTCAGAGTCACTTAGGTCACTCATTTTGACCATTCTAACGTTCAATCAAACAAAAACTGAATGCCTTGATGCCTGTTTGCCTGCTTTAACTAGCAAGCCACGGCCATGTGGCTCACTGTCTGTAGGAACTAACCATTTTCGTGAACAGGATGGTGTAATAAAGTAATATATATATATATATATCTGTAGTCAATACTTCCTGTTTTTCCTCCAGCGGTTTCATCTGCTCCTGGTTCCTGATGAACTCCTCCTCCATCAGCAGGTAGTCTTTGATCCTCTCCTGCTTCAGCAGCTTCAGACGGCAGTGGGTGTGAGGGGTGACTGCATACGTCAGGGGGAAACACACATAGCATACGTCAGGGGGAAACACACATAGCATACGTCAGGGGGAAGCACACAACAGGCAGCCCAGGGACCAAAACCGTCCCACAAGTGATTATTTTTGCCCACCCAAAGTTCCTGGGGGGGGGTAGTTTTGGTCTAAAAAGACTGACATCACCAGGAATCGCCCCAAAAATGTGTTTAGGAAATCTGTTCCCAAGTATTCCCACAAATAAAAAGATATGTTATGGCCCCCGGGGCTGAATCTAGTTGCCTACCTTTGCCATACATTATGAATATTGTTTCTCTTGACAAGCGAGTGAGTAAGAAATTACAAAGCTAGAGTTAGGAATGACATACATAAAACACCAAGCTAGATATTGAGTTGATAGGGAAATGGTTATCTTTATAAATAACCCAAGTGAGGGGACATTAGTAACACTACCTAGAGGTAGCTTGCTGGCCGCATCTGGTCCCTTGCTCTTCTTCTTCCTCTTCCCAACTCTGGTGGGGATGGGAGGCTCATACTTCTTCTTCTTGTCCTGTTGACATATGATATGGTGACATGTTTTGTGGCAATTAGAATAATGCAGGTTAACACAGACATCTGAAAGATCCAGCTGGTAGCTATGGAGATGGTGTTGTCAGAGGCTCTGATTGTTGCCATGTCATGCTCACCTTGTCATCCTTCTTGCCTCCACCAGGTCCATGGCCCCCACTTTGGCTTTGACCCTGAAATCATAAACACACACATTAACTACATATCCTGGAGGTAGAATCAATCAATCGATGCACCTTGAATAAGGCTTATTGTTGGTAACGTTAGACTTTATTAGCTAGCTGACATCTTTAGTTACTTTAAGTTGGCCACAGACTCAACATCGAGTACTAAATGGCCAGAGTACGATGATTAACTGCGATTCGTAATCGCCGCTATGTATTTCCTGATCGGGGAATCAACATGCTAGCTAGTTAGCTACCGGCAAACTGAACGCTGCAACGCTATTCAACGTAAGAGTTAACAGCTAGCTAACGTTAGCTAGCTAGCTACGGTAGCTGACAATAATGAAGGTTTTATACAACGAATGCGTTTAAAAAATGTAACAAATACATAATATCGTGTTTTATGTATAAATGAAAAAGCTACATCTTTAATATCAAGCTACAAAATGTGGTAAATCTTCGTAATATCTCATCAAAACATGAGACAGAAAAAATTTTGCTTGCTCACTCACCATTGTTGCGTGTCTCTCTAAATTGACGTCACTACGGTCGGTAAGGGATCTCGCATGAAAACTTCACGAGACTTCGTTGATCTTCTTCTTCGATTGGGTTTAAAGGGAGTTGGCATCCAATGTTAATGGTGCATTACCGTCACCAACTGGGCGGGGTAATGAATAAGAACTAAAAAAATATTTCGGGAAAGGGGGAAAACGACATCATACAAAATTAAACACATCAACTAAGAAAACCCATCCCACTTCTTCAAATCACAGTCCACTCCAAAATACATCCCTACACAGGCTCAGAGGACTGTGATGACGGAACATTCACCAACAGGATTTCTTGCACGGCCTCGGCTGTGAAATCACAAAGACCCAAAAAACGTTCAGCGGCATTCACAATGATTCAAATGTTCTTCTTCTCCACTTGTACTGTACAGTTTATGACCACTGTAATAAAAATTACAAAGTCCACCTTTTTAACATGTAGCATTTCACTATCCCTCAGTTGACGAGGCTTCATTGATCCAATGGCAACCACCTTCTTCTTCTTCCTTTGTCTTGGTTTGCTCTGTGCAGTTTATAACCAATGCAATAAACGATACAAAGTCCACCTTTTTGTCAGGATCCCGTTGGTGAGTAGCATTTACTGGTTTCTTTAATCCATCTACCATGGTTTCTTCAACGTTACTCCCTTCTTCCACCCTGGATAGGAGACAAACTGGGCAGTTCTTACTCTTGTCACCTCGGACTCCTTCACCCTATTAGGGCACTTCATGAATTTGGGCACATACTCGCCACCACAACTGCGTCATTTTGTCTCCACAGGCAAACAATACTTCTCCTGTCTAAAAACACTTGACACATGTCCAAATAGTTTACATTTATCACACTAGATGGGTTTGGGCACGAAGGCTCTTACAGGGTATTTCACATAACCCAAATATACAGTACCAGTCAAAAGTTTGGACATACCTACTCATTGAAGGGTTTTCTTTATTTTTTTTATTATTTTCTACATTGTAGAATAATAGTGAAGACATCAAAACGATGAAATAACACATATGGAATCATGTAGTAACCAAAAAAGTGTTAAACAAATAAAAAATATATTTTATATTTGAGATTCTTCAAAGTAGCCACCCTTTGCCTTGATGACAGCTTTGCACACGCTTGGCATTCCCTCAACCAGCTTCATGAGGTAGTCACCTGGAATGCATTTCGATTAACAGGTGTGCCTTGTTAATTAAAAATTAATGCATTTCATTCCCCAACAAGCTGGTTGATGTGGCTCTGGATCGGCACCACGTCCCAGGCAAGATCAGGGATCTTATACTGGACTACTAAAAATAGTTTCAGTTTGAGAGTCACATCTGGGTCCACAACAACGGAATGGCACAGGCTTGAGAAAGGAATCATCACGGGCTGCATATTTTCAGTGAAACTGTTTGCCCTTGCCATATCAGCCGAGGTGGTCTGGCGTGTGACACCCCCCTATCAGAGCTTTCATGGACGACTTGACTTTGACAGTAACATCTGTCCCAGGGAGTAGGTGGATTCTGAAGGGGTTGGAGAAGCTTGGCACCTGGGCATGGATGAACTTAAAGCCAGCGAAGTCTAGATCCCTGGTACTGAAGATGGGGAAAACAGTGGACAAGTTCCGCTTCATCATTCAAGACACACAGATCCCATCCGTCACAGAGAAACTGGTAAAGAGTCTGGCCAAGCTGTTTCACAGCAGCCTGAGGGATACATCATCCATCAAGACATCCAACCAGGAGCTAGAGGCGTGGTTGACTGCAGTGGACAAGTCAGGTTTACCTTGCAAGCTCAAGGCCTGGATATACCAACATGGTGTCCTGCTACGAAGGCTTTGAAAGAAGAGTCAGCAGCTACCTCTGCAAATGCCTGGGATTACCGTGAAGCCTGAGCAGCATCGCCCTGTACAGTCAGAAGAACAACTGAAGCTACCCATCAGCAGCCTGAATGAGGAATTCATGTTGACCCGTACAAGGGAGGTGCTGCAATACAGGGAGACAAGACGAAAGTCTCCTAGGCCAGTATAGAGGTGAGGACAGCAAGTAGAGTGCTCAGAATGCAGGGGAGCAGGCTAAGTCACGGCTATGGCACAGCGGCTATGGCCTTGGTAGCATTACAACACCAAGCTACGACAAGGCCCAAGGGAAAGACAGGTGGAAGCTGGTGCAGGAGGAAGTGTGAGCAGCAGTCAAGGACGGAGCCAGCAGGAACATTGGTAATAACCACTGTTTCAACAGCAAGCTGTCTTCATCAGGGTATAGTCGATGTCCTACTAAGCACATCTAACCTGTTCTGCTGGGGTAAGGCTGATTCACCATCTGCTGTGCCTAAAGAGAGGAACCCTTGAGTACATCCTCAGCTGCTGCTCAAAAGCCATAGGCGAGGGTCGCAACCGCTGGTGCAACGACCTGGTGCTTAAAGCCATAGCAGTGGGATCAGCCACTGAAAGGGCCTTCGACCAGTGAAGCAGGTTATCGCATTCGTCAGAGCCGGAAAAAAGCCAACACCAGCTCGACAGGTCTTCTTGCAACAGCTCAAGGCAGGTAGCTGAAAGTCAACCTGTGAAGGCAGCTTAAGTTCCCAGACATCATCACAGCGATGACACAGAAGCCAGACATAGTCCTGCTTTCCAAAACCTCCATGACTAGGGCTGTGGCGGTCATGACATTTTCTCAGCTGCTGATTGTCAAGCATGGCAAATTGACCATTAATTAACATGAACATGTTTAACATCTCGTGGCTTCCACACATAGCCTACAAACCACTGATGCAGACCTTTGGAACATCTACATTTGAAAAAGTCTAAGAAATCCATTTAATATAGCCTACACCTGCACAATAAATCCATTATTTATTTTAGACATGTCTAAAGAAGCATGATATGAAGAAAATGCGATCTATTTCAGAAGAACAGAATAGCATACTCTGAGTTGTCCTTATGTTTGGCCCTGATCTGGCTACACTAGTTCATTTAGTAGACAAGATTTGGTTAGAATTCCATGACTTTATTTTATAGTATGAAGGCATCTCACCTCCAAAGTAGGCTACAAGTGAAGACAGACACATCAGGGTCGCAACAGTGCATGTCTTTCTTACTGAATTTCAAGGCCCAAATTTAAATGCTAGAACTGTCCACATTTACTTTTCGTCAACTAACAAGAATAGTCCTAACGAACGGCAAAAGCACTAGCCTATGTCAATCTACTATCCCCCATAGTACACAAGTTGACCTATTTTATTGGTCAACTTATCCTTCTGTGCGAGAAATAAATATTCAAAACATACTCTGGGACAGTTGTGGGATGCGATAGATCCCAAATTATTACAACCACTTGCATCAAAAAACCTTTTAAAAGCAATGAGGCTGATGCAACAGATCAGAATGTTTAGCTTAAAATGTTGATTGCCCAATAGTTTATTTCTACACCTTATAAGCGTAGCAATGCACACACAGCAGTAGGCTATAAATGCAAATGTTCCAAAATTACAATCAATTAGCAGGAAAACACCATTCTCAAAAGTGACCGCAAATGCTATTATGCATGTAATGTTTTATTATAAAGGTGCGTTTTTATGGTGAACATTATCTTCCCGAAACTTGAAAATCAAATGCCGCCTATGTATACCAGTTAGGCTCTATATCAGTTGCAAAGCGAATTAATGTGCTTAATTTTAAGAAGTTATTTGGCCACTTTACTTGTGATACAACCTTATCAAAATATATAGGCCTATGGGCTAGGCTACATGAGGTGTGCCACTATGATTTGAAAAAGTCGCAAGAAATGTAATGCGCTGTTTCTTGCCTTACTGCACATGCTGTCATCTATGCACTTAAATAGCGAATGGAGAATGCTATTCCCATGGTTCATTTTCATGCCAGACAGGTTGGCTATACTCCTGTTGTAAAGTGAAGCAATGTGCAAAATATTTGGAAAGTTGAGAAATAAATATAGTAGGCCTAGCCAGTAGAAAGCTGATGGGATCCTCATCTTTATAATAGTGGCCATCAAAACTCAGTTTTTTCGCACAATTGCATAGCCTATAGAAATGTTTCGCAACATGAGCTTTCATGAAGTGTTTGATTTGATTTTCGATTACACTTGCATTGATGTAAGAGTGATTAGAGGGACAATAGAGTGCTGAGTATCAGGTAGTTAGCAAGTTTGGTAGGCCACTAATGACCAGCAGCAGCATCAGAGCACAGTTTTGGAGAAGGCTAGTTATCGTGACCAAGCGGTCACGTGGAATTTGACTGCGGTCATGACTCGTGACCGCCGGTGTGGCGGTACCGTAACAGCCCTAGTCATGACACACATCAACACCATCATCCCAGACACCCTAGACCCACTCGAATTTGCATACCTCCCCAAAAGATCCACAGATGGATCTGCACTTCACACTGTCCTCACCCACCTAGACAAGAAGGGAAATAACTATGTAAGAATGCTGTCCATAGACTACAGCTCAGCGTTCAACACCATAGTCCCCTCCAAGCTCATCACCAAGCTTGGCATCCTGGGGCTGAACCCCTACCTCTGGAACTGGATCCTGGACTTCCTGACGGGCTGCACCCAGGTGGTAAGGGCAGGCAGCAACACCTCCGCCACACTGAACCTCACCACGGGGGCCCCTCAGGGTTGTGTGCTTAATCCTCTCCTGTACTCTCTGTTCACCCATGACTGCATGGCCACGCACGACTCCAGCACCATCATCAAAATTTGCTGATGACACAACGGTGGTAGGCCTGATCACTGATGGCAATGAGTCAGCCTACAGGGAGGAGGTCAGAGACTTAGCTGTGTGGTGCCTGGACAACAACCTCTCCCACAATGTCAATAAGACAAAGGAGCTGATCGTAGACTATAGGAGAAAGAGGGTAGAGCATGCCCCCAATCCACATCGACAGGGCTGTTGTGTAGTGGGTCGAGAACGTCAATTTCCTTGGCGTCCACATCACTAAGGACTTAACATGGTCCACACACACCCACACAGTTGTGAAGAGTGCATCTCAGACCAACAGGCTCCGAGACAGCTTCTACCCACAAGCCATAAGACTGCTAAATAGCCAGACTGCTAAATAGTCAATTAATGGTACCCAAAGTAAAGTTTTAAGTTGAAGTTTACTTCATTTGCTCCAAAGAAAACAAGTGATAGACAACAATACAGATAAAAAAGTATTAAAAAAAACACAGTACAACAAAACATTTTACAGTACATAAGTACGAAAATAAAAAACGTTTGTTGAAACAGATAACAAAACTACTAATTGTAAATATATAAATTAATTGATCACTAATCACAAAAAACAATATATATTTCTGTTTGCACGTGTGCATGTGAGTGTGTGAGAGTTAGGCTATATGGAGGAGATTACTGAGTAGTTTGGTTCATCAATATTGTAGTATACAGTGCCTTCGGAAAGTGTTCAGACCCCTTGACTTTCCACATTTTGTTACATTACAGCCTTATTCTAAAATGGATTAAATAAAAAAAATTCTCAGCAACTTTATACTACTACTCAACAAACAATACCCAAATAACGACAAAGCGAAAACAGGAAATGTTGAAAACAGAAGTACCTTATTTACACAATTAGTCAGACCCTTTGCTATGACACTCGAAATTGAGCTCAGGTGCATTCTGTTTCCATTAATCATCCTTGAGATGTTTCTACAACTTGATTGGAGTCCATCTGTGGTAAATTCAATTGATTGGACATGATTTGGAAAGGCACATGCCTGTCTATATAAAAGGTCCCACAGTTGACAGTTCATGTCAGAGCAAAAACCCAGCCATGAGGTTGAAGGAATTGTCCATACAGCTCCGAGACAGGATTGTGTTGAAGCAGAGATCTGGGGAAGGGTACCAAAACATTTCTGCAGCATTGAATGTCCCCAAGAACACAGTGGCCTCCATCATTCTTAAATGGAAGAAGTTTCCGAACCACCAAGACTCTTCCTAGAGCTGGCCGCCCGGCCAAACTGAGCAATCGGGGAGAGAAGGGCCTTGGTCAAGGAGGTGACCAAGAACCCGATGGTCACTCTGACAGAGCTCCAGCATTCTTCTGTGGAGATGGGGGAACCTTCCAGAAGGACAACCATCTCTGAAGCACTCCACCAATCAGGTCTTTAAGGTAGAGTGGCCAGACGGAAGCCACTCCTCAGTAAAAGGCACATGACAGCCCGCTTGGAGTTTGCCAAACGACACCTAAAGACTCTCAAACCATGAGAAACAAGATTTTCTGGTCTGATGAAACCAAGATTGAACTATTTGGCCTGAATGCCAAGTGTCACGTCTATAGGAAACCTAGCACCATCCCTACGGTGAAGCATGGTGGTGGTAGCATCATGCTGTGGGGATGTTTCAGCGGCAGAGACTAGGAGACTAGTCAGGATCGCAGAAAAGATGAATGGAGCGCTCAGGACCTCAGACTGGGGCGAAGGTTCAACTTCCAACAGGACAACAACCCTAAACACATGACAACAAGTCTCTGAATGTCCATGAGTGGCCCAGTCCAGACTTGAACATCTCTGGAGGGACCTGTGCAGCAACACTCCCCATCCAACAGAGCTTGAGAGGATCTGCAGAGAGGAATGGGAGAAACTCCCCAGATACAAGTGTGCTAAGCTTGTAGCATTATTCCAAGGAAGACTCAAGCCTGTAATCACCTTTTTATTTATTTTACCTTTATTTAACTAGGCAAGTCAGTTAAGAACAAATTCTTATTTTCAATGATGGCAGTGGCTTAATTGCCTTGTTCAGGGGCAGAACAAGAGATTTTTACCTTGTCAGCTCAGGGATTCGATCTTGCAACCTTTTTGTTTACAAGTCCAACACTCTAACCACTAGGCTACCTGCCACACTGACAAAGGTGCTTCAACAAAGTACATTTTTACACTTACATTTTAGTCATTTAGCAGCCACTCTTATCCAGAGCTACTTACAATAGTGAATGCATACATTTCATACATTTTTTCTCCGTACTTGTCCCCCATGGGAATCGAACCCACAACCCTGGCGTTGCAACCACCATGCTCTACCAACTGAACCACACGGGACCATGATACTGATGTACTAAGTAAATGGTCTGAATACTTATGTAAATGTGATATTTCATTTTTTTTTATAGATTTGCAAAAAGATCTAAGAACCAATTTTTGCTTTGTCATATGGAGGTATTGTGTGTAGATTGATGAGGAAAAAAAACGAATACATTTTAGAATACGGTTGTAAAGTAACAAAATGTGGAAAAAGTCAAGAGGTCTGAATCCTTTCAGAATGCAATGTATGGAGCTATTCACCTTTAATGATAGTCCATAACTCCCTTGTGTTTAACAGCCAATCAGTATCACTCGAAGTTGAAGGTCAAGGGGATACATTTGAAGTCGGAAGTTTACATACACGTAGGTTGGAGTCTTTAAAACGCGTTTTTCAACCACTCCACAAATTTCTTGTTAACAAACTATAGTTTCGGCAAGTCGGTTAGGACATCTACTTTGTGCATGACACAAGTAATTTTTCCAACAATTGTTTAGAGTCCGATTATTTCACTTATAATTCACTGTATCATAATTCCAGTGGGTCAGAAGTTTACATACACTGAATACATACACTGTGCTTTTAAACAGCTTGGAAAATTCCAGAAAATGATGTCATGGCTTTAGAAGCTTCTGTCAAATGATGCAAATTAGCCTGAGTCAATTGGAGGTGTACCTGTGGATGTATTTCAAGGCCTACCTTCAAACTCAGTGCCTCTTTGCTTGACATTATGGGAAAATTCAAAGAAATCAGCCAAGACCTCAGAAAAAAATTGTAAACCTCCACAAGTCTGGTTCATCCTTGGGAGCAATTTCCAAACGCTTGAAGGTACGACGTTCATCTGTATAAACAATAGTATGCAAGTATAAACACCATGGGACCACGCAGCTGTCATACCGCTCAGGAAGGAGACACGTTCTGTCTCCTAGAGATGAACGTACTTTGGTGTGAAAAGTGCAAATCATTCCCAGAACAACAGTAAAAGGACCTTGTGAAGATGCTGGAGGAAACAGTAAAACGAGTCCTATATCGACATAACCTGAAAGGCCGCTCAGCAAGGAAAAAGCCACTGCTCCAAAACCGGCATAAAAAAGCCAGACTACCGTTTGCAACTGCACATGGAGACAAAGATTGTACCTTTTAGAGAAATGTCCTCTGGTCTGATGAAACAAAAATAGAACTGTTTGCCCATAATTACCATCGTTATGTTTGGAGGAAAAAGGGGGAGGCTTGCAAGCCGAAGAACACCATCCCAACCGTGAAGCACAGGGGTGGCAGCATCATGTTGTGGGGGTGCTTTGCTGCAGGAGGGACTGGTGCATTTCACAGAATAGATGGCATCACGAGGGAGGAAGAGTATGTGGATATATTGAAGCAACATCTCAAGACATCAGTCAGGAAGTTAAAGCTTGGTCGCAAATGGGACTTCCAAATGGACAATGACCCCAAGCATACTTCCAAAGTTGTGGCAAAATGGATTAAGGACAACAAAGTCAAGGTATTGGAGTGGCCATCACAAAGCCCTGACCTCAATCCTATAGAAAATTTGTGGTCAGAACTGAAAAAGCGTGGGCGAGCAAGGAGGCGTACAAACCTGACTCAGTTACACCTGCTCTATCAGGAGGAATGGGCCAAAATTCACCCAACTTATTGTGGGAAGCTTGTGGAAGGCTACCTGAAACATTTGACCCAAGTTAAACAATTTAAAGGCAACGCTACCAAATACTAATTGAGTGTATGTAAACTTCTGACCCACTGGGAATGTGATGAAAGAAATAAAAGCTGTAATAAATCATTCTCTCTACTATTATTCTGACATTTCACATTCATAAAATAAAGTGGTGATCCTAACTGACCTAAGACAGGGAATTTTTACTAGGATTAAATGCCAGGAATTGTGAAAAAGTGAGATTAAATGTATTTGTCTAAGGTGTATGTAAACTTCCGACTTCAACTGTATGTAAATGGCTATCTTGCAGTTTGAAGTGTGCCTGCATGCTCAGTGTTAATTGTTACAATGCTTCAAATTTAAATTTAAAAGTTATAATACTTCAGTCTCTATTGTCAAATTAATTATACCGTGCCATTTGCATGAGTGAGAACGTGGACTTCACCAGCAGGCTACTAAAACGAGTGGCTAGTTAGCTGGCTAGCGTTAACGTGTATGGAACAACATACTTTGATATTGTTAGCTATCAACCTTGGGATTAGCAGCAATGAAATCGTTTACACCACCATCTCCATTGTTATTGACTGGAAACCTCGCAGAACATTGGCCGAAAAGGGAACAAAGACTGAACTTGTACTACTTAGCCAGTGGGCCAAATGACAAGCCAGAGGCTAGGAAAATAGCAATTTTGCTACACTGCATCGGCGAAGACACACTGGAGATATACAACACGATGGAGATCACATATGACGTCCCGGAAAACAAGAAACTGGCTGAGGTGATGAAAGTGTTTGAAAACTACTGCGCACCACGCAGGAATAATGTGTTCGAGAGACATCAGTTTTGGGCACACAAGTTCAATGAACATGCAGGTATTGACAAGTTTATAACCAAACTGAGACTGAGAGAATGCAGCTGTGAGTTCAGAGACACTGAGGATCTAATGCTAAGGGTTAAAATGGTGTTTAGTGTCACAGATGCTTCCAACAATTCAAGATGGCATAGCGGTCGGTCGTGTGTGTTTGTCTTTGTCTTATCCTGTCTCTTTTCCCGTGTAAATAGCCAGTCTTTTTCGTATATATCTTTGAACTACATCTACGAACTAAATATACTTTCCTGCAACCCGCCTCACCCAATGTGGTACGGATCTGCTATTTTTATTCCTTATAACTGGAACTTCCATCAGGAGCTAGCCAGCTAACTAGCTACTAGACTTTGTTAGCCACGGCTAGTGGTCTTCACCTTTTTCTCGGTCACCAGTCAGCCTTAAGCTTGGACAATACCGGCCGGTCTGCACAGCGCGATATCAACCTAGAGCACATCGAACTGCTTCTTTCTACCACATCACCGGATTCCTGCCGGTCTGGTTCATTACACCGGATTATCGCAGCTAGCTAGCTGCAAACGAGTGGCTAATGTTAGCTAACGCCTCTGTTCCGAAGCAAGCACCAGCTAGCCTTGAGCTAGCCTCGAGCTAGGCCCATATACCAGCTAATTTTAGGGCTACAATACCTCCTTTGCCAATTGGCCTGGACCCTTTATTGTTGACACGGAGCCCCGCCAATCCATCACGACTAGATCGCCAGCGTGATCGCGCGATGTTGTCTCAACAGGTTATTCTGTTACGATGTCGCCGAAGAACCATCTACTAGCCCCGGGCCACTAGCTTTTCTGAAGGCTGTGTCCCCTGCTCGGCTAGCATAGTAGTGACTACCGAACGGCACCCTGACTCACCTATTGCTGCACTTTTGACCCTATGATCACTTGGCTACACAGCTGATGCCCCCTGGACTGTTTCAATAACACGGTACCTCATTTTGTTAACCTGTCGGCCCCAGCCTCGAACTCAGGTCCTGAATGTAGCTAACTGACCCTCTCTGCCCATTCATCGCCATTACCCGTTGTTGTCTTAGCTCTCCTGATCCACACCTGTGATTTCTTTATGCCTCTCTCTAATGTCAATATGCCTTGTCTACTGCTGTCTTGGCTAGTTCTTATTGTTTTATTTCACTCTAGAGCCCTCAGTCCTGCTCAACATGTATTAGATACCTCTTTTGTCCCACCCCACCCACATGCAGAGACCTCACCTGGCTTATCTGGTGCTTCCAGAAACAAAACCTCTCTCATCGTCACTCAACGCCTAAGTTTACCTCCACTGTACTCACATCATACCATACCATTGTCTGTACATTATGCCCTGAATCTATTCTATCATGCCCAGAAATCTTCTCCTTTTATTCTCTGTTCCCAATGCACTAGACGACCAGTTCTTATAGCCTTTGGCCGTACCCTAATCCTACTCCTCCTCTGATTATGTAGAGGTTAACCCAGGCCCAGTAGCCCCCAGTTCCACTCCTATTCCCCAGGCACAATCATTTGTTGACTTCTGTAACCATAAAAGCCTTGGTTTCATGCATGTTAACATCAGAAGCCTCCTCCCTAAGATTGTTTTATTCACTGCTTTAGCACACTCCGCCAACCCTGAGTCGTAGAATTGTCTGAATCCTGGCTTAGGGAGGCCACCAAAAACACAGAAATTTCCATCCCCAACTACAACATTTTCCGTTGCAATCTACTGCAGAGATAGTCTGCAGAGTTCTGTCATGCTATCCAGGTATGTACCCAAACATTTCTAGCTTCTACCTTTATAAATCCACCTTTCCAGAAATAAGTCTCTCATTGTTGCCGCTTGATATAGACCCCTCTCAGCCCCCAGATGTACCCTGGACACCATATGTGAATTAATTGCCCCCCATCTATCTTCAGAGTTCGTACTGTTAGGTGACCTAAACTAGGATATGCTTAACACCCCGGCCGTCCTACAATCTAAGCTAGATGCTCTCAATCTCACACAAATGATCAAGGAACCTACCAGGTACAACCCTAAATCCGTTGTGGCAGACCAGGGGGTTTGGTCAAGACGTTTACCCATATCAGACACGGACAGAGAAGGATCAGCTCAGTTTCAAGGGTGTTTATTTAAATAACAGATTAAATAGAAAAGAATAGGTCTCCTCCATGGGACCCTGTCCGGGACACCGTCTTCTGGGTTCCGGGTCTGGCTGTATCCTGTCTGGCACAAAACTCCCTCCTCTTACCTCTGCAATTGTCAACAATAACACAGGAGTCCTTTCTTCCCCCACTCTCCCTATGTGCTGCCTTTCTGGCAGCTTTATGGGCCTCGCACAGCTGGTGAGCAATCCGCCCTTGATTACTCACCAGCTCCCAATCAGCCCCAATTAGTCCTGGCTGGAGAGCCCGTCGAGACCTGGCACGTCCAGCAGATGGAGCCATCGCCTCATGATGTATACTCCATCTGTTACCAGGCCTCTACAAGTCTCCCCCTGGTGGCTCACCTGCTGGGGAGGGGACTGTCATCAGTGCAACGTAGGTCTCCCTTCTTGATAGGGCATCCACGTTTCCATGCTTCGCCCCTGACCTGTGCACAACAGAAAAAGAGAAGCGTTGAAGGGACAAGAACCCCCTGGTGACCCAATCGTTAGTGTCCTTTCCCCTGGCCATCCAGACCAGGGGAGCATGGTCCGTGACCAAGGTGACATGGCTACCTAGCAGGTAATACTTGAGTGTGTCTAGTGCCCACTTCACCGGTAGACACCTTTTCTCAACGATAGAGTATTTCTTTTCCCTCGGCATCAGCTTTCGGCTGATGTACATGATGGGGTGCTCCTCCCCCTCCTCCCCCTCCTACCTGGGACAGAATGGCCCCTAGTCCCGTATCACATGCATTCATCTGGACCATCGGCACCTTAAAATCGGGCGTTACGAGAATCGGATGGGAGCGCTTCCTTCAGACTGTTGAACGCCGCTTCTGTCTCATCCGTCCATTTCACTGTTTTTGGGAGGCTAGCCCTGGTTAGATCGGTGAGGGGAGAAGCTATAGTCGCAAAGTTGGGGATAAACCGGCTATAGTATCCTACCAGTCCCAGGAAGGACTTGACCTGTGTCTTGGTGCGGGCCAGTCACGCACCGCGTGAACCTTCCTCTCCTAGGGCTTGACGTTCCCCCGTCCGATCAAATACCCCAGGTACTCCACCTCCTCGAACACTAGCTTACATTTCTTGGGGTTTGTGGTCAACCCGGCTTGTCTGAGTGCGTCCAGCACCGCCTGGAGGTGCGTCAGGTGCTCTTCTCAACCTTGGCTGTGGATGATGATATCATCCAGATATGCCGTGGCGTACTGCTGGTGGGATCGAAGCACTCTTTTCATGTGGGCGGGGCTCCGTGGAGACCGAACGGGAGCACCCGGTACTGATACAACCCGTCTGGTGTCGAAAACACCGTCTTCTCCCGGGAGGAGGCTGCCAATGGTACCTGCCAATATCCTTTGGTCAGGTCAAGGGTGCTGATGTACCGGGCCTTTCCCAATCGGTTGATGAGCTCGTCCACCCTCGGCATGGGGTAGGCATCGAATACGCTTATGTCGTTCACACCCCAGAAATCATTACAGAAACGGAGGCTACCGTCCGGTTTGGGCACCAACACGATGGGGCTGCACCATGCGCTGTGGGACTCTTCAATGACCTCCATCCTCAGCATAGCCTTCACTTCTTGTTTCACGGCCTTCCGTCGGGCCTCTGGAATCCGATACGGCCACTTTCTTACCGTTTCCCCGGGCCGGGTATGGATGTGGTGTTCAATGAGGGTCGTGCGGCCCGGCTTCTCGGAGAACACCGCCGTGTTCCGATCGACAAGCTCCCTGAGCTCTTGCTTCTGGGCCGGGTTGAGGTCCTCATTGCTCGGGACCACCACTGGTACCGTTGGCGTCCTGGGTCCCGACCATAACACGGCCAAGGCTGTCCGCTTGTGCCACTTCTTCAACAGGTTCACATGGTAAATCTATTGAGGTTTCCGTCTCCCCGGTTGTCGTACGCGGTAATTGGCAGGTCCCAGCTTCTCGACCACCTCATATGGTCTGTGCATGTTGCCAGGAACTTACTTTCGGCCGTGAGGATCAATACCAACACCAGGTCTCCCACCTGGAATTCTCGGGGCTGGGCTCCTCGATTGTAGACCTGGGCTTGGGCGCATTGGGCCTTCTCCATATGTTCCCTCACTACTGGCCATATGGCTGTCATCCGCTCCCGCATCGTCTCCACTTTCAGCTTCCTGTGTCAACCGGAAGTGCCTTAAAATGGTGTCATAGGGGCTGTTTTGAAGGGTTAAAAAGTTCAGATCTTTCCAAAACTTCATATGTGTGATTAGGCAACCCTCATGAACTGTAAATCAGTAATTTCTGCCAACAGATGTCAAAGAAAACACTCACTCACACACACACACACACACACACACACACACACACACACACACACACACACACACACACACACACACACACACACACACACACACACACACACACACACACACACACACACACACACACACACAAAGGATGGAGTGACACAGTGCGGGGCTTAAAGACACACAGAGCCTGCAATGGCATTACCATCATCTCAAGGCTGTGCTGAGTTCAATGAGATGCCCGCTTGACCGTAGCTCACTCGGTCTAAGCGCAACGACCATGAAAAAAGTAGGCCCAAAATTAAGCCTGGCCCTAAATTTCAGGTGCTTTTGGGGGAACCGTTAGGGTTAGAAGGACAATTCAACCTCAGGAATGTTCCTAAGGTCCTCCTGATATGTGCAAGCCTAACCTTGACCATGTGGCATTAACCCTTAACAGTGAAAACAGGGTTTTTCATCTCACAGATTACAATGACATCTCGCCCCATAGGAATACATTGCCTGCTCCCCTAAAATCAACCTGAAGCCTATGTGGGTTATGAATGCCTTATGAACCTGTCTTCGATGACAATCCATCAGGCCACTATGAGGTCTACCTGTGTCAATTCTAAGCTTCCTGGAGCAACCGGAAGTGGTTAAAAATCACCCTAAAAGTGTTTTGCCATACCCAATCTGCAGTTTGTGAGAAATAGTGCATTCAACCCTGTGTAAATCAGTCAGTTCTTAATGTAAAGACTTAAAAAACTCAGGATTCTGTAAAAGCCTACCCCAATGAGGATATGTGTTTACTTCCTGTGCCAACCGGAAGTGCCTTTAATTGGGGTCACAGTGTCTGTTTTGAAGGGTTAAAAAGTCACATCTTTCCAAAACTTCATATGTGTGACTAGGTAACCCTCATGAACTGTAAATCAGTCATGTCTCCCATCATATTTCCAAGAAAAGCTCACACACAAACACAGCAAGGACAGAGGGACACAGTGTGGGGCTTACAGACATACAGACCCCGCAATAGTTACCTTTGTTCAAACTACCAAAGAACCGTCAGACCTAGAGCTCTGAAACGTTATAAACCTGTTCTAGAGCTCAAATCGATAGTGCACGGTGAGTTATGTGGCTCTAGAAGGTTCTCAGACCGAGAAACAGCCTCGTACATTTGCAATAACTTTAATTCATTTTGACCATCACGAAAATTATGACATTTAGAAAAGTCCCAGAGTCGCAGGACTAGGTGCATTGAAACCGCCTCGGCCCATAGAGACGGAACCTAACATTTCTATCTGATAGCTCATTCAAGGACCCCGTAGCAACGGCAGGAAAATGTGGATTTTCAGCACCAATTAAGGTTGCTGCTCGGGCTCCAAATGACCTATCGAGCCGAAACTTGGGATTTGGGGTCGCCTCAGCTAGGCCTACACATAATGTCAGAACTGGACCCGCAACTAGAACGTAACTACGTGTTTTATGTTTTTATTATGGTTTAAACAGAAGGCGCTGTGAATTTTGGGCCTGCTCTGAAATATGTGATAGTTGGCTTCTAAACGAGTTGGAAAAAGTGGGTGTGGTGTCAGTTTGGATCAGTTTGGTGTCAGAATGATATCTAATTGACTGATGGACGGTGACTTGCTGGCTGACTTTTGTCCATTTGCAATATGTTTAAACAGTGATAGACCATCACCAAATTGACATTCTGAAATCAACACCAATGAGCGATGGAGAGGAACCAGAATCACTGCCCGGCCATCCCAAGTTCATCGGGCCAGTCAATTTTGCATTCCTGCAGTATTTTTGAGCATGTCAAATTCGTGAAGGTAAATGCCCATTGAAACATATTGTAAATGGACAGTACATTTGCAATAAGATTCAACAGTGAAAAAACATCACCAAATGGACATGATGAAATCAACACAAGGAGTGATGGAGAGGAACCACTATCACTGCATGGCCATCCTGAGTTCATCGGGCCAGTCAATTTTGCATTTCTGCAGTATTTTTGAGCATGTCAAGTTTGTGATGGTAAATGCCTATTGAAACATATTGCAAATGGACAGCCGTGCGCCTGGTGATTGGAATGGGTTACCAGGAGCACATTTTTAAAATGGTTTTTAATGCCTTTAGGGGGTGCAAGGGGTCTACTGTTGGGTAGGGAGCACCCCCCACCCGTGCCTATCCAATAGGGGGCACCCCTGGTCATTTTGGACATTTTTCCAAAAATTGTTAAAAAACAGTCCCACTTCTCCCTCATCATACATGAAAAATAGACCATATAGGTTGATTTATGGCTTAACATAGTGCTATATATTATTTGGGCAGTATAAATGCCATTTGGACATGGTTCACTGACTTTTGGGTTTGGAAACCGACTTCCTATGATCGTACATGGCAAATCGACATAACATCTTGATTTGGCACTTTCAATACTTTCATACTGCATTTGGGCATTTCTTATGGCATTTGGCAATGGTTCACTGACTTTTGTCTTCGACTTTTGACTTCCTATGAAATCATATTGCAAATGGACAAAACATATGCCTTTTGGACAAGTAAAAAAATATGACAAAATATGACAAAAGTATGTTCATACAGTTTTTATAGATGTATAATTGACAAAAAAATCAAAAGTAATTTGAAAAACAGTCCAGAAAGCACTTTTTTTAAGGGGGTTATACGTTTTTGAATTTTTTCACATTTTCAAAATTTGACTCTTGGGTCTTGACTTGATGTGCATTTGCAATATGAAAATCTACCGTGGAGCGCGCTCGCCATCTATTGGATTTTTGCTGTGTGACACTTGGCATTTTCCATAAGGCATTTGCAATATGTTTTGAATGAAACGGCATCCATTTGAGTGGTATTGTACATCGTGTAAATCTTTCGTACGGTGCCAATAAGATCCCATTCATTTTTGTCCATTTCAGGGGAGTCTTCCCTTACATGTATAACTGACAAAAAAATAATTAATTGGACATTTCATTTGGACATTTCTTATGGCATTTGGCAAAAAAAAGAAAAAATGGTCACTTTTGACTTCCTATGAAATCATATTGCAAATGGACAAAACATATGCCTTATGTACAAGCAAAAAAACTAAACAAATTATGTCAATAAAATATGTTCATATAGTTCTTATACATGTGTAATTGACAAAAAAAATCGAAGCAATTTCGAAAAACGGTCCAGAAAGCACTTTTTTAAGGGGGTGATAAGTTTAAAAAAAATAAAAATAAAAATTCTAAATTTGACTCTTGGGGGTTGACTTGTGTTACATTTGCAATAAGAAAATCCATGGTGGAGTGCGCTCATCTATAGGATTTTTGGGGTGTGACACTTGGCATTTGCCATATGAAATTTGCAATATGATTTGGATTAACCAAATTGGGTGGTATTGTAATTAGGGTGTATGATTTTCAATAAATGTTCCACCCACAGGGCTACAAAAGTCACGTAGACAGTTATGGAGGGCTAAAAGCCAGCTGAAATGTTCAGTGTCATGATTTAGGGAGGGCAAAGGGCCAGATATTATGGGGTTTTTGTTGGTGTCAAGCAGAGACCCAATCAGTTATTTAAAATCCATCTTCAGCTGTTCTGAGCTGCTCTTCATAATGTCTTTGAATCCCACATGAACTATGATAGACTCAATTTCCTGATGCAGGTTTGAAATATATGTGTGCAGCTTATCGATGTCCTATGCTAGTGCTCCTGGATAGCACAACGTTTTTCCTCCAGGGACTGAGACATTTCTCCCCATTGAACTTCCCAATACATGGGCCGTAGAAGGGGACGGAGAAATCCGCCCATTTCTACCCCTCACACAATTCGTGGAACCTTTCACGGGCCCACAAGAACCAGGATAGTGTACACTTGCAGCTCCCGGCGATAGGTCCAGACCTCCCACAGCAGGCAAAGCCCCATCAGTTCCTGAGAGAGGGAAAGGACTCGACGACGAAGCCACTGTTGGAGTCAGTACAGCTGTCACAGACACAGGCAATCCCAGCAATGAAGGTGCAGGTAGATCAGGCACCAGGGTGGCAAAGCTATTCATCATGTCGATCTGCTTCTGACCTCTTGCAGACACTCTAGTCCGTTTAGCCGCTGCCTTCGTTTTCCATGACTTGTGACCAGCGCTGATTGGAACAAATCTCTTGCTGTTCTCCGTTTACTCCACTACAAGATGGAGGAGGAGAAGAAGTAGATGGAGAAGACTTCCTTGGCAGGCAAGTTCCAGGTAGCACTGGCCATTCGGATAGGGACAGATGACAAGGTGGGGATACATCCATCAGGCCCAAGCGATGTCCAGTCACAGGAGTTGAGAACGAGAAAGTTCCAATTTGCATTTTCCCCATAAGTTCTCGCAAAATTGATATATTCTTGCTAAGGATAGCCACCTCATTCCTGTAATCCTCCAGAAGCAAACAATTGCCACATTGGAACTCCGGATTGTCAATATTGTTCCAGACAAGAGTGTAATAAACAAAGCTTCGACAGCGCTGGAAACGTTTGTTAGCTATTTCAGATGAGGCGGGCTCCATTGCAACTTACACCTTCATACGCTGGGGGAAGCAATACAAGAACACAGGACTAGCTATCTAGCTGGAAAACATCCAGTCCAAACCAGCAGGTTTTGACACAAACATTTCTGAACAAAATAAAACTTTGGAAACAACAGGCCGAAACAACTTGTCAAGGCACAGGAGGTATCCAAGTCGTCACAGGAAATGGTTTCAGTAAATGTCACAACCTGATCTGTTTCACCTGTCTTTGTGCTTGTCTCCAACCCTTTCCAGATGTCACCCATCTTCCCCATTATCCCCAGTGTATTTATACCTGTGTTCTCTGTCTGTTGCCAGTTCTTTTGTTTTGTCAAGCCTACCAGCATTTTCCCCGTGCTCCTGTTTGTCTCTAATTCCTGTTTTCTAGTTTTCTGTTTTTTGACCCTTCTGCCTGCCCTGACCATGAGCCTGCCTGCCGTTCTGTACCATTCGGACTCTTTTGTTACTTAGAAACTGTCTGCATCTGGGTCTTCTCCTGCATCTTGACAGTACGAACTGGCAATGACGGACCCAGCAGACGCAACGCCGTCTCCTCCCAAGGAGCCATCATTGGAAGGCATGAGGAGTTGCTTCATGGTCTTATGGAAGGGTTCCTGACCTTGAGGGAATGCCATGACCGCATGTTGAACACATTGCTGGAGCAATTACACGGGTTGTCTGTCAGGCAGCCTACCACAATGGTAACCTCCCAGTAACCTAGCTGTTAACCCTCAGTAACCTAGCTGTTAGCAGCGTGGCCTCCCCGGCCACCTCGGTTTCCCGAGAACCCCGCTTACCTCCCCGGAACGCTTCGCTGTAGATTTGGGAACCTGATGGGTGTTTCTCACGCAGTGTTCTTTCATCATCAAGCTGCAGCCCTCCTCCTTCCCCTCGGACTGCTCGAAGATAGCGTACCTCATCACGCTGATGTCAGGGAGGGCTCTCACCTGGGCTATGGCCGTGTGGGAACAACAGTCGGCCGTATGCTTCAGTCGGCCGTAATATTAATTTCTCTACCGTACGCCGCCTCCCTTGTCATTTTAGAGAATTTGGCAGTACATCCAACTGGCCTCACAATCGCAGACCATGTGTAACCAGGCCAGCTCAGGACCTCCACATCTGGCTTCTTCACCTGCGGGATAGTCTGAGACGAGCCACCCGGACAGTTGATGAAACTGTGGACTTGCACAACCTGAAAAATGTCTGCACAAACTGTCAGAAACAGTCTCAGGGAAGCTCAACTGTGTGCTCGTCGTCCTCACAAGGGTCTTGACCTAATTGCAGTTCGGCATCGTAAACGACTTCAGTGGGAAAACTCTCCCCTTCGATGGCCACAGGCACGTTGGAGAAGTGTGCTCTTAACAGACTAATCCCAGTTTCAACTGTACCTGGCAGATGGCTGACAGTGTGTATGGTGTCGTGTGGGCAAGCAGCTTGCTGATGAAAACATTGTGAACAAAGTGCCCCATGGTGGGGGTGGGGTTATGGTATGGGCAGGCATAAGCTACAGACAACAAAACAATTGCATTTTATCGATGGCAATTTGAATGCACAGAGATACCGTGATGAAATCCTTAGGCCCATAGTCATGCCATTCATCCGCCGCAATCACCTCATGTTTCAGCATAATGCATGGCCCCATGTCGCAAGGATATGTACACAATATCCAGAAGCTGAAAATGTCCCAGTTATTCCATGGCCTGCATACTCACCAAACATTTCACCCATTGAGCATGGTTGGAATGCTTTGGATTGATGTTTACGACAGTGTGTTCCAGTTCCCGCCAATATCCAGCAACTTCGCACAGCCATTGAAGAGGAGTGGGACAAAATTCCAATGTCCAAAATCAACCGCCTGATCAACTGTATGTGAAGGAGATGTGTCACGCTGCATATGGTAAATGGTGGTTACACCAGATACTGACTGGTTTTCTGATCCACGCCCGGACCTTTAAAAAAGTATCTATGAGTATCTATATATCCAGTCATGTGAAATCCATAGATTAAGGCCTAATGAATCAATTTCAATTGACTGATTTCCTTATATGAAATGTAACTCAGTAAAATCTTTGACATTTTGCATGATGCGTTTATATTTTTGTTCAGTGTTAAACAGGCTCAGAATGTCAACACCTTTTCACTCTCTTGTTATAGGGAGAGTTTTTATATAACCACATGACCTGAAAAGGAAGGACCATCCAGCTTGTCAACACATCTTTATTGGTTGTAGCAGGGAAACGAACCTGGGATGTTGGATTGAAAGATCAACACCCTACAGATCGTGCCAATAGGGTTCACCCCACTTGGTTAATTGTAACGTGGCTCATATAGCGATGATCACTACACTGCCCCCCTCCGAATGGGAAGGCATGTCCCTGTACTTCGACTACTCATCCCCATTACACGCCATCTCACTTCTGACACCAATGTAGCGAAAGGTGGGGCAGGGAAGCAAAGCTGGGTCGCTGGTGTGAAAGGCTAACACTTTACGTATCGCGCCAAAAGGGTTAACCCACTTGGTGGTAATTGTAACGTAGCTCATGTAGTGAGCACTGCTACATGTGTTTGTCCAGTGTGGTGGCAGTGGGGTTGTGCTGGGCATAAAGGAAATTATGACTTGGTAGATGCAAAGACCCATCAACCACTAGGAAGTTCACAAAGAACGATTGTGACTACATCTGATGTGACGGGAGCTTCGAACAACACAGAGAACCGTTGTGACTACATGTGATGTGACTGGAGCTTCGAACAACACAGAGAATCGTTGTGACTACATGTGATGTGACGGGAGCTTCGTACAACACAGAGAACCGTTGTGACTACATCTGATGTGACTGGAGCTTCGAACAACACAGAGAAACGTTGTGACTACATGTGATGTGACGTGACGGGAGCTTCGAACAACACAGAGAACCGTTGTGACTACATGTGATGTGGCGGGAGCTTCGAACAACACAGAGAACCGTTGTGACTACATTTGATCTGACAGAAGCTTCGAACAACACAAAGAACCGTTGTGACTACATTTGATGTGACAGAAGCTTCGAACAACACAAAGAACCGTTGTGACTACATTTGATGTGACGGGAGCTTTGAACACAAGGAACCATTGTGACAACATTGGATGTGACGGGAGCTTCGACCAACACAAATAACCATTGTGACTACATTTGATGTGACAGAAGCTTCGAACAACACAAAGAGCCGCTGCGAGTACATGTGATGTGACAGAAGCTTCGAACAACACAAAGAGCCGCTGCGAGTACATGTGATCGGACGGGAGCTTTGAAGATCACAGAGATTCACCTCTACTCTTCTCACACCTTCTGTCAGCGAAACGGAGCAGAGGAGGTTCTCTCTCTCTCTCTCTCTCTCTCTCTCTCTCTCACACTCACTCTCCATCCTGCAGGGCATTAGCCAACTACTGTGATTTCTGTGATAAAGTGAGATTACTCGCACCAGACTGTCATCTTCAGCACATTGTCTTCTTTGTTCTCTTTATGTGGGGTGGCAGGTAGCCTAGTGGTTAGAGCATTAGGCCAGTAACTTAAAAGGTCGCTAGATCAAATTCCCGAGCTGACAAGGTAAAAATCTGTCGTTCTACTCCTGAACAAGGCAGTTAACCCACTGTTCCTAGGCCGTCATTTTAAATGAGAATTTGTTCTTAACTGACTTGCCAAGTTAAATAAAGGTTAAATAAATAGCAACCTAACTGTAGTAGTATATGTACGCCATACACAGTTGAAGTTTATCCAGAGGCTGTACTTCACAATGCTCTTTGAATTATGTGAAGATTACTTTGTTTTGATTCAAAGGAGTACAGCAGTGCCATTTGACGACTTGGGCCTTAAAAAAAAAAAAAAAAAAAATGTGTGTTGTTTTAGCTAGGTGTTTGAAGATATCTGGCACTTAAATTGTTCATTATTCAGAACAGACTTATTTTCAGAATATGGTTTCACTCAAAACAAGACCACCAGACAAGGTCATTTCAGATGTATTCATATTTTTGACTCATTCGTTTCAGCGCTATACTATTTTTTTGTCAACAGTATAGTCATCTTATGATACATTAGTGGTTTCAAAATGAATTACATTTCGAAGTAGCAAACAATGTTCTAGTGACAAGTAGCAGATGTATTCTATTATTCTCAATAATATTCTGGTTGAGCGTTACTGTCATTTCAAATCATTTCATGACCATTTGGTAAAGAAATATCACAAAGCACATTCATGTGATGACTCACAGGCCTTCTGAGGGCTAAGCTATAGCCTATTCACACTTCCATAGTCCCATTGTACTGCTTCTCAACGTGGCATGCTGTTATTTCTGAGGCTTTGGTTTTATCTGCTTTTCTGAAGAACTAACGCTCACTGTGACGTAACAGCCAGGGAATCTGGAGGAGTCTCAGCAGTAACGCTCACTGTGACGTAACAGCCAGGGAATCTGGAGGAGTCTCAGCAGTAACGCTCACTGTGACGTAACAGCCAGGGAATCTGGAGGAGTCTCAGCAGTAACGTTCACTGTGACGTAACAGCCAGGGAATCTGGAGGAGTCTCAGCAGTAACGCTCACTGTAACGTAACAGCCAGGGAATCTGGAGGAGTCTCAGCAGTAACGCTCACTGTGACGTAACAGCCAGGGAATCTGGAGGAGTCTCAGCAGTAACGTTCACTGTGACGTAACAGCCAGGGAATCTGGAGGAGTCTCAGCAGTAACGTTCACTGTGACGTAACAGCCAGGGAATCTGGAGGAGTCTCAGCAGTAACGTTCACTGTGACGTAACAGGCAGGGAATCTGGAGGATTCTGTCTCACCAGCACCCTGTCATCTTTTCCGGTGCGTTCACAAAGTGAGTGAAGAAGAGTACGTCACCCTTGCTCCAACCAATTGCATAATGTAAACTCTGATCTGAACAGTTCTGCTGCTCTCCCTCTGCTCGTCACTTCTTTCTTCAACCCGACTGGCTCTCCTTTTCACAGATCTGTCTAGGTCTATCTCTCTCTTTCGTCTCTCACTTTCTCATTCATCTCTCACGTTCTCATTCGTCTCTCTTGATCTCTCGTTCCAGAATAGAACAAGAACATAACTCTGTGATTGAAAGAATGAGCTCAAAGCAGCTGAAACAACCCAGAGTGACTCGTTTCATTTTCACAGTATTATTATGTACATGCCGGACCAGGCCTGGATAGATGTGGACAAAAAAAGTTATTCTTCATTGTTAGTCTGTATGCTGTTACATTGTGGTGCGTCAACACAAGATCACAGTCCTCATAGTAAACTCTAAAATGGAATCTCTAAAGCAGTGTTTCACACCTCCTCGACTACGCCCAAACAGAATTTTTTTTTGTTGTAGTCCCAGAAAAACTCACCTGATTAAATTCTTCTTCTTCTCTGGGATTGGCGGATCGCATCCAACTTCAAGGTGCATACACCACCACCTAATGTACTAAAGTGTGAGATTAGTCACGGCCTACCTGCATTCAATTATCTTCCTTATTCCTGTTCATATATTGTTTTTGAAAAGAAATGGAAAAATAAACATTTCACCACCAACTAACCCTACACCTATATACCCCTATTTCAACACCAACTAACCCTATATACCCCTATTTCAACACCAACTAACCCTATATACAACTATTTCACCACCAACTAACCCTATATACCCCTATTTCACCACCAACTAACCCTATATACCCCTATTTCACCACCAACTAACCCTATATACCCCTATTTCACCACCAACTAACCCAATATACCCCTATTTCACCACCAACTAACCCAATATACCCCTATTTCACCACCAACTAACCCTATACGCCACTATTTCATAAATATAAATCACGACCCCATAAACTCTTCTGCAGTAAAATCTCATACACCCAGGTACTTCTCTGCAGCTGCCACATACACTCATTAAAAACCCACTACCCCATTCCACTACTTTGACCCCATCTGCTCCTGCACCATGCCAACATCCTGGGAGGACGGGACACCACCACTCAACACACCCTAACTCTTTTGGAGTCACATCTCGTATACCCAAGTATTTCTCTGCAGCTGCCACCACCATCTATTTTCTGTTATTTACGTTCCATCTCTGCTGTACAGTTGATAACCATTGTTATGAATGCTAAGAAGCGAACCTTACTGAAGCATAACTCACTCATTACCCTATCCTTCTGTACTGGCACAGATCTACTGCTCACAGGGATCCTCTCAGCATTCCTCAACCTTGACCCATCCTCCTCCACTTTCTTCACTGCCTCAGCATACAACACCTTCTGCACTACTCTGACTCTGGCCACTTCAATCTGCCTCTCTCTCACCGGACACTTCCGATCCCCAGCAACATGGGCACCCTTAAAATTGACACAGACAACTTTATCCACCAAAACTACACAATCGTCTGTCCCATGCCCTCCTGCACACTTCCCGCATCTTGGAATCTCCCTCCTACACACTGCTGCAACAGGACCATAAATGTTGCACCTGAAACAGCGCAGTGGATTCTGGACAAGTGCTCCAACAGTATAACTGATACATTCTAACATGACTTTGGTAGAGACTCACAACTCAAAAGGACAATGACTCCTCTGTTTCACCACATTCCCCATCAGGTCTGCGTCGCATTAAACAGCAGGCATCACAAACACCAGGACTTTAACTTTAATCGGTCCACCCCCACACTTAACATTACCCTAGAAATCACTCCTTTCAATGGTGCCCTGTTCCTAAGAGCAAGAAACAGATCCTGACCCAAGTTACGTGACACGGAGCGTCTTCTCCCTCTGGTCAGAAGAAACACCAAACAAATATAACAAGTCCAGTACTGGTTACCTTTACTGATTCAACTACACCCAACTCCTTTCTCACCCACCCTGAAACAACAAATGGATCATCCAAAAGGCAAGGGTCCACTTTCTCCAGAGATGTCACTCATACTGGTCCAGATTCTTCTTTATCATGTCTGACGCCATTCTTCCTCAACACACATCTTCCCACTACACTCGTATCATCTTCTTCCTTGCCGTCCATAACCACGTCTATCTGCTCACCACGCACTTGCCATGCCTTCATCCACTGCATTGTTTGCAGAGCATGCACTGATGGCGTTTCTCCAAAGCCCAACTTCTGTTCCTTAGCCCACTTTATAAGTCTGGCTTTTCTTTTACTTGTCCGTGCTTTCTCCATCTCTGTCCCATGTTACATCTCAACCGAGTTCCTGGCTAGTGGCTACATGCGACCACCCCTGATTCAACTTATTGAGAGCTTGATGATTAGTTGACAAGTTGAAACAGGTGTGCTTGTCCGGGGCTACAACAAAATAAATAGAAAAATAGCATGCTGTAGGGGTTGTTGTGAAACACTACTCTAAAGAATAGAATATTACGTTTTGTAGTTTGGTAAGAATAGATAGGGCTCCATTGGTTTGTAATGGTGCTGCCTGGGTGTTTCTGTCCATTGCAGAATGTGTTAAAAACATAAGTGAGAGAGAGCAGTGCCAGAAAAAAACCCAGTATAGCTGATGGACAGAAGCTGCAGACTTGTCATGTTCATTCAGACAGAAATACACTGGACAATCAAAGTATTTTTCTGCTGAGGCTATTTTCCCCAGTATGTTCAGGGTCAGGGTGAAAGTATAGGATGTTTGTGGTCGCAATGATGAACAGTCTGTTGGTTAGTTGTTATCCGCTGGTGATACTGTATATAGAATATCATAGTGTGGATTAAAAACCCCTCAGCTACAAGGTCTTAAAACCTCCTCAGCTACAAGGTCTTAAAACCTCCTCAGCTACAAGGTCTTTAAAACCCCCTCAGCTACAAGGTCTTTAAAACCCCCTCAGCTACAAGGTCTTTAAAACCCCCTCAGCTACAAGGTCTTTAAAACCCCCTCAGCTACAAGGTTTTTAAAACCCCTCAGCTACAAGGTCTTAAAACCCCTCAGCTACAAGGTCTCTTTCTGTATTCTGTGGTGTTACCATGGAAACTGCCTCAGTAACCGTAACCAATAGATTCCAGCACTAGCTACAGTTGGTCCTGATCCAGATGTGGGTGAATGTGTCACACACTAACACACCCCAGCTGATGACCCAGCATGCATCATTCATGTCTTTAAATCTTTGAGACGGAGTGGAGTGGAGTGGCTGACAGAGGTACACTACATGGCCAAAAGTATGTGGTCACCTGTTAGTCGAACATCTCATTCCAAAATCATGTGCATTAATATGGACTTGGTCCCCTATTTGCTGTGATAACAGCCTCCATTCTTCTGGGAAGGCTTTTCACTAGATGTTGGAACATTGCTGCGGGGACTTGCTTCCATTCAGCCACAAGAGCATTAGTGAGGTCGGGCACTGATGTTGGGCGATTAGGCCTGACTCGCAGTCGGCGTTCAAATTCATCCCAAAGGTGTTCAATGGGGTTGAGGTCAGGGCTCTGTGCAGGACAGTCAAGTTCTAGACAAACCATTTCTGTACAGACCTCACTTTGTGCACGGGGGCATTGTCATGCTGAAACAGGAAAGGGCCTTCCGCAAACTGTTGCCACAGGTGGAAGCACAGAATTGTCTTGAATGTTATTGTATGCTGTAGCGTTAATATTTCCCTTCACTGGCACTAAGGGGCCTAGCCCAAACTATGAAAAACAGCCCCAGACCATTATTCCTCCTCCACCAAACTTTACAGTTGAGACTATGCATTCAGGCAGGTAGCATTCTCCTGGCATCCGCCAATCCCAGATACGTCTGTCGGACTGCCAGATGGTGAAGCGTGATTCATCACTCCAGAGAACATGTTTCCACTGCTCCAGAGTCCAATGGGGGTGAGCTTTACACCACTCCAGCCAACACTTGGCATTGCGCATGGTGATCTTAGGATTGTGTGTGGCTGCTCGGCTGCTCTGCCATGCATTAAGCTCCCGACGGACAGGTCTTGTGCTGACATTGCTTCCAGAGGCAGTTTGGAACTCGGTAGTGAGTGTTGCGACCGAGGACAGATTTTTCAGCACTCGGCGGTCTTGTTCTGTGAGCTTGTGTGGTCTACCTCTTCGCGGCTGAGCCGTTGTTGCTCCTAGACGTTTCCACTTCGAAAATAACAGCACTTACAGTTGACTGGGGCAGCTCTAGCAGGGCAGAAATTTGACAAACTGACTTGTTGGAAAGGTGGCATCCTATGGCGGTGCCACGTTGAATGTCACTGAGCTCTTCAGTAAGGCCAGTATACTGGCAATGTTTGTCTATGGAGATTGCATGGGTGTAGCCTAGTGGTTAGCGCGTAGCCTAGTGGTAGAGCATAGCTGACAAGGTACAAATCTGTCGTTCTGCTCCTGAACAAGGCAGTTAACCCACTGTTCCTAGGCCGTCATTGAAAATAAGAATTTGTTCTTAACTGACTTGCCTAGTTAAATAAAGGAAAAAAAAAACGAAAAAAAAACTGGTGTGGCTGAAATAGCCAAATCCACTAACTTGAAAGGGTGTCCACATACATACGTTTGGCCATGTAGTGCATCTAATGGGACTTCGTCTCCATATAGGTAGTACTTCAGGTCAATTATTCTCCTGGATCTCTAGTTATGAAACAATGCCCTCGTCTTTCATTCACTCCCTCAGCGCCTTACACTGCTATGCTGCTCAGTCATTGCTCATCCATATATTTATATGTATATATTATTATTCCATTCCTTTACTTAGATTTGTGTGTATTAGGTCGTTGTGGAATTTTTAGATATTGCTACACTGTCGGAACTAGAAGCAAAAGCATTTCACTACTCTCGCAATAACATCTGCTAACCATGTGACCAATAAAATTTGATTTGATATATAAGTCCCATGCCAAATATGTGATATATATTCTGACTTAATGATATCTGATCAGGCTGTAGTCCATGAGGTCAATTATTTTCCTGGAATATTGTTTTCTTTCTCTATTCATTCAACTGAGTTCCATTGAGATTCATGTATTTTCCGTGGACGGTCTCTCTGGCCAGCCAATTTCTGGTGACTGTCTCTCTGGCCAGTTAATCAGTCTGGCCTATATGTTCACCATGGTGGTTTGCCAGATCTATCTATCCACGCTCGTCTCTGCCAGGCGGTTGTTCATGATGCCCAGGGCACCCACCCCTCCAGAGAAGCCGTTGTGGCCGTGGCGGGAGTTGGTTCCTGATTGGCGAGGGTGACCGTTAGCCATCTCTGACAGCTGCTTCTGCATGATGGCCAGGTTCACCTGAGAAATGGAGAGAAAGAGAGAGGAGAACTACTCTAAATAGCCATCAAACAAGTGCCAGACACAAAACATAGCAGTGAAAAAGAAAGCCATTGATATAGCAGCAAAGCTGACCACCTGGGCAGGGACCAGGATTAGTTTGTGTTCCACATATGCTTTATAGTGTGGTTCACAGTACCAAATGCTCCAGGATCTGGAGCCCTAAGTATTTGACATATGCATTTGAACAAGGTCTTATCTTTTATTTAACTAGGCGAGTTAGTTAAGAACAAATTCTTATTTTACAATGACGGCCTACCCTGGCCAAACCCTCCCGTAACCCGGACGACGTTGGGCCAATTGTGCTCCGCCCTATGGGACTCCCGATCACGATCCGGATGTGATACAGCCTGGGATCGAACCTGGGTCTGTAGTGACGCCTCTAGCACTGAGATGCAGTGCCTTATACCACCGCGCCACTCGGGAGCCCTTATCTGGGAGCAGTATACATCATGTCCTCCATCTTCCCTCTACCTTATTGGCAGCCAGGAAATCTCTCATGGAGATCATCTCTCCAGACATCCTCCGCCCGTCCACCTCGCTCTCATTCACCGCGTCTGTCTCGATGGACAGGTCCCGCTGCGCCCTCAGATGTCCGGGGACCACCACGTTCCTTCGGGGGAGTCTCTGCTGGGGGTGGTGGCCCCCCCTCCTCGGGCAGTGACATGGTGCCTCCATCCTCCTCAACAGCCAGTTCAGCACCTAGAATGAGATTAAGAATAATACAATTTATACTGAACAAAAATAAAATATAAACTCAAGATGTAAAGTGTTGGTCTCATGGTTTATGAGCTAAAATAAAAGATCCCAGAAATGTTCCATATGCACAAAAAATGTATTTATATCAAATGTTGCGCAGAAATTTGTTTACATCCCTGTTAGTGAGCATTTCTCTTTGGCCAAGACAATACATCCACCTGACGGGTGGGGGACAATAAATGGCCACTCTAAAACGGGCCATTTTGTCACACAACACAATGCCACAAATGTCTAAAGTTTTAAGGGTGAGTTCAATTGGCATGCTGACTGCAGGAATGTTCCCCAGAGATATTGCCAGAGAATTAAAATGTTAATTTCTCTACCATAAGCCACCTCCAACGTCGTTTTAGAGAATTTGTCAGTATGTCCAACCTGCCTCACAACCACAGACCACGTGTATTCACGCCAGCCCAGGACCTCCACATCCGGCTTCTAAACCTGCGGGATGGTCTGAGGGGGCAGGGGGAGGTTGCGGTGCTGAGGAGTATTGCTGTCTGTAATAAAGCCCTTTTGTCGGGAAAAACTAATACTGTGCCCCTGCTCAGTCATGGGAAATCCATAGATTAGTGCCTAGTTCATTTATTTCAATTGACTGAATTCCTTATATGAACTGTAACTGAGCAAAATTGTTGCATGTTGCATTTATATTTTTGTTCAGTATATTTCTAAGCACAATTTTAACCAGTCTGTTTCTGCTCTCTTGCCAAGTGTTTATGGTATTGTCATGACAAACAGTTTGTGTTCGTAAATTGGCTAGCTTGAGAGAACACCTCCCACTGACCATTTCACTCACCTTAGCAGAGCTGATTGGGCTGTTTTCATGTTATCTAGAGCGTTGGTGACTGTAACTGTGTTGCTGGCAACAGTTTAATTATGTTTTTTTGCCGACGTTTACTGACACCGGTCAAATTCAGCGGGTGTTGCGCATTTGTAAATTCAGCACTTATTCTGCGCTCTGGCACACTCAGACGAGAGCTCTGAAATCAGAGTAGTTTGCCAGAGTGAATTTCTAAACTCACCCTAAGTACAATGGAGTTGGCAAGCTAACACTACCAGGGGCTTGAGTCACTCTACATAATAAAATGGATTCATCGATGAAAACCATCCAATCACACAATAATAATAATCCCACCTGTTTGATGACGATGGAGATGACGTTGAACAGCGAGTAAATACAGCAGACACCTGTCAGTATAAACAGGAAGTTGCCCAGCCGGTATGCCGTCTGGTTCACATTCCCCTCCTCGTACGCCAACCTCTGGCTGCTCACCACGTCACCGAACCCGATGGTGCTGAACGCCACAAAGCAAAAGTACAGAGAGTCTAGATACCCCCAGCCTTCTACAGCAGAGTACATTGCTGAGGCGCAGCAGGAAACCAAGATGGCAGCGGCGCCAAGGATCAGCATAACACAGTATACTGAAGGCTTCCACCCAGCTAGCCCCTCCCCCCTGCTACATCTCCCACCCCCACCGCTGCCCTCAGAGAGGCGTCGGCAGCCATTTTGGGGAAGCATGGCCTTGCGGCGGCGGCGCTCATGGCAGAACTTGAGGACGAAGGCGATGACGGTGATGACACGCTCCAGGAAGAGGTTGAAGAACAAGATGGTGGCGGCACAGCCGATGAGTCCGTAGAAGATGAGGAAGATCTTACCACCGATCGTCGCTGGCGTGGTCATCCCAAACCCTGGAAAACAAGATGGAGGAAGATGTTATTATTAAGAAAACTGAATGAAAAGAATATTGGTCAAAACTAATAATGATGTATTTGCTTGTATTTATTAGCCATTACATCGTTGCATAGATACATTACCAATAGAAAACAAAAGTGTGACCAACTAAACTGGATCACACTGAACAATGAATGCAGTATTTTGTTTAGTTATATTATTTTCAAAGATCCTGTTTCTTCACAATGATAAACCAGTCAGTCTAAGCATGTTGTTTACTGCCAGCTTTCACAGACAGGTGGAAAGGCACCTTATGAGATAAATGTAAATGTTAAATGTCTCTAAGTCATTTAGCAGACGCTCTTATCCAGAGCGACTTACAAATTGGTGCATTCACCTTATGATATCCAGTGGAACAAGCACTTTACAATAGTGCATCTAAATCTTTTAGGGGGGGGGGGGGGTTAGAAGGATTACTTTATCCTATCCCAGGTATTCCTTAAAGAGGTGGGGTTTCAGGTGTCTCCGGAAGGTGGTGATTGACTCCGCTGTCCTGGCGTCGTGAGGGAGCTTGTTCCACCATTGGGGTGCCAGAGCAGCGAACAGTTTTGACATAGCTCACATGACACAGTCCCCAGATACAAGTATCACGCACACATTTCACACGTTTTATTTCTCTCTTTTCTCATTCTCGCTCCAGCCCCACCACTCCATTGCACTCTAGGCATGCCATCTTTCAGCCCAGTGGAGGAGAATCAATACCTTCATTTCAAAGCTGTACAATGTTTTTTTTGTCATTCGCGATGATTGATTTTTAAGTCATTGACTTGGCATTTGAAAGATTTGAGAACATTGTCCTGTTCCCGTAAAACATGCATAAGTATTCACAGCCAGTCTTCAAGGCTTACAGGGATATAGGATATGTCTGAAATGACACCCTATTCACTGTGTGGCTCTGGTCCAATTCAGTGCACTAGACAATAGTGTGCCTTTTCAGACTGTAGACATTATCCTATCCTTTGACCGTGATTGTAATAGTTTACAGAAACTGACTGTTTTACATGTACACTATGTTGTCTGTCTGTAAGCGTTTCAGCCTGCCCAATGCCCAGCTTTCTGATCCTTCAGTCCATTGTGAGCGTTTCAGCCTGCCCAATGCCCAGCTTTCTGAACCTTCAGTCCATATTGATCATTCTGAAGGCGTTTTACTTGCTGCATTCAGGGTCACATCTCAACAACACAGATCAAATATTTAAAGGGAGATACCTAGTCAGTTGTACAAAAGAATGGATTCAACTGAAATATGTCTACCTTAAATCGACATCCATGTCATTGGCGCCCCAGGGTTACAGTGGGTTAACTGCCTTGCTCAGGGAGCGGGACCCAATGCATTTAACTCCATCTAAATATTTTAAACAAATGTTCTGTGTGGTCTCTAAACATTTACAGGTTGTGCTCTCCTTATAGACTGATGTACAGAGAGCAAAGCCGTGATGAATCCTACGATGAGTCCAGTTCATTCAGTCCAGCCCTTGACTGCTGTCTCTGTTCCCTGTGAGTTGTCACTCTAACAGTGGGCACTCAGGTGGAAAAAACCTCTCTCTCCATTTACTTCCAATTACTGGCTGCCTCTCGGCTTTCACCCAAAATCAATGGATTCACAGTGCAGGGCATCCATTAGTTCCCTTATCAGAGGACAAGAAGTATGGTTATCTATCCTACTCTATAGGAAGCAGTATGGTTATATATGCTACTCTATAGGATGCAGTATGGTTAAAAAACCTACTCTATAGGAAGCAGTATGGTTATATATGCTACTCTATAGGATGCAGTATGGTTATATATCCTACTCTATAGGAAGCAGTATGGTTATATATCCTACTCTATAGGAAGCAGTATGGTTATATATCCTACTCTATAGGAAGCAGTATGGTTATATATCCTACTCTATAGGATGCAGTATGGTTATATATCCTACTCTATAGGAAGCAGTATGGTTATATCTCCTTCTCTATTGGACACAGTATGGTTATATCTCCTACTCTATAGGATGCAGTATGGTTATATATCCTACTCTATAGGACGCAGTATGGTTATATATCCTACTCTATAGGAAGCAGTATGGTTATATATCCTACTCTATAGGAAGCAGTATGATTATATATCCTACTCTATAGGAAGCAGTATGGTTATATATCCTACTCTATTGGAAGCAGTATGGTTATATATCCTACTCTATTGGCCGCAGTATGGTTATATATCCTACTCTATAGGAAGCAGTATGGTTATATATCCTACTCTATTGGACGCAGTATGGTTATATATCCTACTCTATAGGAAGCAGTATGGTTATATATCCTACTCTATAGGAAGCAGTATGATTATATATCCTACTCTATAGGAAGCAGTATGGTTATATATCCTACTCTATTGGATGCAGTATGGTTATATATCCTACTCTATAGGAAGCAGTATGGTTATATATCCTACTCTATAGGAAGCAGTATGGTTATATATCCTACTCTATAGGAAGCAGTATGGTTATATATCCTACTCTATAGGAAGCAGTATGGTTATATATCCTACTCTATAGGAAGCAGTATGGTTATATATCCTACTCTATAGGAAGCAGTATGGTTATAGATCCTACTCTATAGGAAGCAGTATGGTTATAGATCCTACTCTATAGGAAGCAGTATGGTTATAGATCCTACTCTATAGGAAGCAGTATGGTTATATATCCTACTCTATAGGAAGCAGTATATCCTACTCTATAGGAAGCAGTATGGTTATATATCCTACTCTATAGGAAGCAGTATGGTTATATATCCTACTCTATAGGAAGCAGTATGGTTATATATCCTACTCTATAGGAAGCAGTATGGTTATATATCCTACTCTATTGGAAGCAGTATGGTTATATATCCTACTCTATTGGAAGCAGTATGGTTATATATCCTACTCTATTGGAAGCAGTATGGTTATATATCCTACTCTATAGGAAGCAGTATGGTTATATATCCTACTCTATAGGAAGCAGTATGGTTATATATGCTACTCTATAGGAAGCAGTATGGTTATATATCCTACTCTATTGGAAGCGGTATGGTTATATATTCTACTCTATAGGAAGCAGTATGGTTATATATTCTACTCTATAGGAAGCAGTATGGTTATATATCCTACTCTATAGGAAGCAGTATGGTTATATATCCTACTCTATAGGAAGCAGTATGGTTATAGATCCTACTCTATAGGAAGCAGTATGGTTATAGATCCTACTCTATAGGAAGCAGTATGGTTATAGATCCTACTCTATAGGAAGCAGTATGGTTATATATCCTACTCTATAGGAAGCAGTATATCCTACTCTATAGGAAGCAGTATGGTTATATATCCTACTCTATAGGAAGCAGTATGGTTATATATCCTACTCTATAGGAAGCAGTATGGTTATATATCCTACTCTATTGGAAGCAGTATGGTTATATATCCTACTCTATTGGAAGCAGTATGGTTATATATCCTACTCTATTGGAAGCAGTATGGTTATATATCCTACTCTATAGGAAGCAGTATGGTTATATATCCTACTCTATAGGAAGCAGTATGGTTATATATGCTACTCTATAGGAAGCAGTATGGTTATATATCCTACTCTATTGGAAGCGGTATGGTTATATATTCTACTCTATAGGAAGCAGTATGGTTATATATTCTACTCTATAGGAAGCAGTATGGTTATCTATCCTACTCTATTGGAAGCAGTATTGTTATATATCCTTCTCTATAGGAAGCAGTATGGTTATATATCCTTCTCTATTGGAAGCAGTATTTTTATATATCTTACTCTATTTTTAATTACAGAACATAAATGGTCTGTATATAGTATTTCAGTACTAAATAGAAACGCATTAGCTGAGTTTGTCCAAATCCATTTATTTTATTTGTTGTCAAGCAATAAAGTAATTAAGAGACATTAAAGCCTTTAGCTGTGTTGCTTAGCTACAAAATAACAGAGATAAGATTGTCCCTTATGTCATGAACATCCCCTCCCCACCAGGCTTTTGTTTTGCATCACAGTCAGGGTCTGATATCACCCAGACAGAGAGAGATCCTGCTATGCCTGCGGAGGAGATTCCTAGTAATTGGCACTCAAGGCTGCACTAATTGAAGGGGTTTTCATATTCACACCAATTACAAGACACACAATAAGCCTAATTAGAACTTGATGGACATGCATATTGAAGCATAATTTAGTTGGCTGTGATTGTTCTAGTATTGGAATCATTTAATGGTGCCTATTCATAATATAATAATATCCCTATAGTCTACACAAGGGTTTCCCAAGCTCAAATTTGATTTGATTTAGGAGATGGTTGGGAAACCTTGCAAATATAAATAATACAAAAAAAACATTAGTCTAAGAACTACATGTTTTGGAAAGCTGAAAAATATTGTCAACAACTGGCCATTTATAATATGTTACACTTTTAATTGCCATGTAATATTGTCTCAAGTAAGTTGTGATATGTGATAATGATATGTGATAATGATATGTGATAATGATGTGATCTATAGGCTACAGCAAATCTCACCTATGGTCGAGACCACGGTCCCCACGAAGTAGAACGCACCGGTAAAGTCCCACCGAGGTCTGATGGTGTCCACGCGGATCCCAGCCACGTTCGCCTCCTCGTAGTTCCTCAAGAAGTTGTTCAGTTCTTTCTTGCTAAGGTTATACTTTTGGCTGAACTGTTCAAACCGCTGCCCCCAGCGCTCCTTCGCCTCCACTTCGATCGGCTGTTCCAGTGCTGAAAAGACTGCGGCACCGCAGAGGAGATAAAGGATTATGAACACTGCTAACATAAGGAACCTGGCGTTATCCTCGTTGAAGGGACCGAAGCCACAACAGCAGCCGCCCCGGAAAGCCATTACGTAGGATAATCACCGTTCAACAGGTGTTAGGGACGCGACGCATCGTTTTATTATGGAACAAATTACACACTGCTCATCATCTGTCTCTTTAGGTTTATCGTTGAAAATAAAAAATGGTTCAGGATAGAAACTGGTGAAATAGAGTTGGAGGCTGTGAGGATAGAGAGCTGAGAGAGCCAGAGTGAAAAATATGACAGTTTTCCTCATGGAGAGCAGAGAGAAAAAAATTGATATTTCATCATGGAGAGCATAGAGACAGAGACAAAATAAAATAGTTTTCCTCAGAGATTCAACAGTTGTTCACGTCACTGTGAAAAACCCCCCCCACAACAGTACCCATCAAAAGTTGTCAAGGATCTTTGACCATTAATCCAAGTCTAAAATGTCCGTTATTATCTGTTACAATAAACATATGGCGTCATCCTTGACGTTTGTGCGCTTGTCCAAAATAAATACATTACTTTTAGCCTTCCTGATATAGAGTTCAAATGTTATTAAAGAAAATGCGCACAGTTGAAAATGTCCTTTTAACGGTGTGCAAACATATCTTTTTTTTAATGTCACGTCGTTTTTCAAGAGCACCAACATGGCTGTGTGGATACCGAAATAGTTTACGACGATGCATTTGAGGTGCACCCTCTGCTCCGTCTCAAAAGAACGCCCCTCTCGCAGAGGGTGTTGAGAAGAAGACTTTCGAATAGCTTACACTGTATTCATCGAACTGTGAACTCTGTACGAACCCACGGTAAACTCAAGGTTGTTGCACTCAACAGTAAGACGTCCGTCTGCAACAGTGCGCGTCTGTCTAACTGACCTCCACCTCGACTAGGCTACGCACTCTGAACAAGCCTCAGTCACAAACCCACACCCACCTCCTTCGCTGTTCAGGTGGAGACCTTTACATATGAGCGCAAAATAAAATCAACATGAAGCTACTGTATAAACTTCAGCTTTCATATAACATTAATATAAAACATTTTGTTGTAAACAACTTAACAATATGAACAACTGTGGATTCATCAAGTGATTAAGTCAGTAATGATTACATAACTTATGTATTAATTTGTTTAAAAAAAATGACAGAATGAAAACATTCTGGTTAAACTATCAAGTGGATCAAGACACTGGCCACCGTGTGACTTGAGGAGCCGGAAACAATGCTAAGCATGATTCCAACATTTGCGCAGTCTCCTGCCGCTGTCTGTCCACAGAGCATTAGAGAACGGCACCGTGACGTCTTCTGTCATGGATCAATATTACTTGACCTTTCAGATCTGGGTCTGAACATTCATATGTTTGCGCATGGGACATACAGGGACAATCTGAGCAAATGTCACTACTGTGGAACAAGCTGTTAAAATGCATTATGCAAATCAGAGGAAGATGGGAAAATTAAAGGCAATTTTTAAAAATATATCCTGCTTTGGATGGTTAGTGAACATAATCAAAACATTTGTGGTGTAACTGGTGGTTAGTTTAGGAAGATTTGAGGAACTAATACTTGCAGACAGAGCAGCACCCACTCAGATCTCAGACAGTTTTTTAGCCCTGTGGGTACTTTTGACAGGCAGATTTGCAGCATGTCCACCAGGCTGTGCTGTTACAGAAGGCCACTATTTAGATTTTTAGTTAACCCCAACATTTCTAGTGGAAGTGGTGGTAACTTTGGCACACACTTTGAGGCAGAGAATTTCAGCACCATGGACAGGGAATATTTGTTGACAGTACCTCAACTTTGCTGGTGTAACTTTGGTACATAGTTTGAGGCCGAAACATTTCAGAACCATGGACAGCTAATAGGCCTACACCTCTGGCCAGACTCAGCAGTCTGCTTCGCCCACCAACGTAGCCTATCTGTGTCGCCTCAGAATGTGATTCAATCCAGGAGGTCAAATGTACATTGCTTGCAGCATAGGCCTACGTGTTGTGCAGTAGATCCTAAAGTTCGTCAGAGCTGTGTTTCTCCACCACCGCCCAGGTGTAGGCGTGGAGAGGAGGGGCTGCAACAGAATACGTATTTTGGCGGTTTCAATGGAAAAGCTGTGTGACTATCTATCTAACGTTACTTACTTACCTGACCCTCGCTCCAGCTAGCTAGCTTTTGCCAGGTTAGTTATAATAAGGGCCACCAACAAGTAACGTTAGTTAGTTAGCTAACTAGCTAGCTGCCTTCCTGCCTTCCTTTACTGACAGAACAGACAGGGAGCTTATATTAAAAACAAGCAAGCATCGGCCTAAAGGCTAAAGCTAGCCAGCTATCATATAGTGCATTTGGAAAGTATTCCGACCTCTTACCTTTTCCACATTTCTTTAACGTTAAAGCCTTATTCTAAAATGGATTAAATAAAACGTAAAGGTAAAGTGTGTGTTTCCCGATGTACTCTGTTGAAGGGTATGTATCTGAAGGCTCTAACCTGTGTGTGTTTTTTTTGTGTGTGTGTGTTTAATTAAGGATTTTTAAGCCATGACACAATTATTATTCATTATTCAAACAAAGATGCCTCCCTGGCAACCAGCGCATATTTCCAAACTGTGTTTGCATATAATGACAAACTATTCTCTAAACTATGCTGGTATTATGTAGTCCATTATTTCATTGTATAATATATTATGTTGTACAGTGTACAGTACAACTATGGTTTTAGACATTTTTGCAAATGAATTAAAAACGAAAAGCTAAACTGTCTTGAGTCAATAAGTATTCAACCCCTTTGTTAAGGCAAGCCTAAATAAGTTCAGGAGTAAAAATGTGCTTAACATGTCACATAATATTTTGCATGGATTCACTCTGTGTGCAATAATAGTGATTAATATGATTTTTTCATGACTACCTCATCTCTGCCCCCTCTCACTCCTACACGTATCTGTAAGATCCCTCAGTCAAGCAGCAAATTTCAAACACAGATTCACCCACAAAGACCAGGGAGGTTTTCCATTGCCTCGCAAGGAAGGGCACCTATAGGTAGATTAGTAAAAATTAAAGCAAACATTGAATATCCCTTTGAGCATGGTGTTGTTATTTCTTACATTTTGGATGGTGTATCAATACACCCAGTCACTACAAAGATACAGGCGTCCTTCCTAACTAAATTGCCGGAGAGGAAGGAAACCGCTCAGGGATTTCACCATGAGAACAATGTTGACTTTAAAACAGTTACAGAGTTTAATGGTTGTGATAAGAGAAAACTGAAGATGGATCACCAACATTGTAGTTACTCCATAATACTAACCTAAATGACAGAATGAAAAGAAGGAAGCCTGTTACAGAATACAAATATTCCAAAAGGTGAATCCTGTTTACAACAAGGCAATAAAGTAAACCTGTAAAAAAAGTGGCAAAGAAATGAACTTTGTCCTGAATACAATTGTTGTGTTTGGGGCAAATCCAACACAACTCATCCCTGAGTACCACTCTTCATATTTCCAAACATGGTGGTGGCTGCATCATGTTATGGGTATGCTTTTCATAGGCAAGGACTAGGAAGTCTTTTAGGAATAAAAACCCCTGGAATGGAGCAAAGCACAGGCAAAACCCTAGAGGAAAACCAGGTTCAGTCTGCTTTCCACCAGACGATGGGAGACAAATTCACCTTTCAGTATGACAATAACCTAAAACACAAGGTCAAATATGAACAGGAGTTGCTTACCAAGACAACATTTAATTTTCCTGAGTGGCCTAGTTACAGATTTGACTTAAATTGTCTTGAAAATCTATGGCATTGCCTGAAAATGGCTGTCTAGCAATGATCAATAACCAACTTAGTGACTTTCCGAGAAAGACTGACAGCTATAAACGCTGCCAAAGGTGATTCTAACATGTTTTGATTCATGGTGTGAAAACTTATTCAAATACGATTTTTCTCTATTTCATTTTCAATACATTTACAATTTTTTTGTATTTTTAAAAATGTTGTCATTATGGGGTATTGTGTGTAGATGGACTAGATTAACAAATCAATTTAATCCATTTTGAATTAAGGCTGTAACACAACAAAATGTGGAATAAGTCAAAAGGTATGAATACTTTTTTATTTTACTAGGCAAGTCAGTTAAGAACAAATTCTTATTTTCAATGACAGCCTAGGAACAGTGTACTTGCCTTCTTCAGGGGCTGAACAAAATATTTTTACCTTCTCAGCTCAGGGATTCGATCTTGCAACCTTTCGGTTACTAGTCCAACGCGCTAACCACTAGGCTACCTGCCGCCCTTTCTAAAGGCACTGTATATGGTAATGATGGGGTGCTTGTGTACGTGTTTGTGTATGCATTTGCATGCATGTGTGTGTGTGTGTGTGTACGTGCCTTTGAGCATGCACATATGTGTGTTCTTTGTGTGTGTGTTCTTGTGTGTGTGTTCTTGTGTGTGTGTTCTTTGTGTGTGTGTTCTTTGTGTGTGTGTTCTTTGTGTGTGTGTTCTTTGTGTGTGTGTTCTTGTGTGTGTGTTCTTGTGTGTGTGTTCTTGTGTGTGTGTTCTTTGTGTGTGTGTTCTTGTGTGTGTGTTCTTTGTGTGTGTGTTCTTGTGTGTGTGTTCTTTGTGTGTGTGTTCTTTGTGTGTGTGTTCTTGTGTGTGTGTTCTTGTGTGTGTGTTCTTGTGTGTGTGTTCTTTGTGTGTGTGTTCTTTGTGTGTGTGTTCTTGTGTGTGTGTTCTTGTGTGTGTGTTCTTTGTGTGTGTGTTCTTGTGTGTGTGTTCTTGTGTGTGTGTTCTTTGTGTGTGTGTTCTTGTGTGTGTGTTCTTGTGTGTGTGTTCTTGTGTGTGTGTGTGTGTTTGTGTGTGTGTTCTTTGTGTGTGTGTTCTTGTGTGTGTGTGTGTGTTCTTTGTGTGTGTGTTCTTTGTGTGTGTGTTCTTTGTGTGTGTGTTCTTGTGTGTGTTGTGTGTGTTCTTTGTGTGTGTGTTCTTGTGTGTGTGTTCTTGTGTGTGTGTTCTTGTGTGTGTGTTCTTTGTGTGTGTGTTCTTGTGTGTGTGTTCTTGTGTGTGTGTTCTTTGTGTGTGTGTTCTTGTGTGTGTGTTCTTGTGTGTGTGTTCTTTGTGTGTGTGTTCTTGTGTGTGTGTTCTTGTGTGTGTGTTCTTGTGTGTGTGTGTGTGTGTGTGTGTGTGTTCTTTGTGTGTGTGTTCTTGTGTGTGTGTGTGTGTGTGTGTTCTGTGTGTGTGTGTTCTTGTGTGTGTGGCTCACTGTTATACTCATTCTTTAATGTCCTTGTCAATGTTTCTTTTCTTTCCTTTAAGCCACGGCCTAGCATTGTCTTCACACACACACACACACACACACACATCTTGGTCATGTTCTGCTATAATCTCCACCTGGCAGAGCCAGAAGAGGGCTGGACACCCCTCAGAGCCTGGCTCCTCTCTAGGTTTCTTCCTAGGTTCTGGCCTTTCTAGGGAGTTTTTCCTAGCCACCGTGCTTCTACACATGCATTGATTGCTGTTTGGGGTTTTAGGCTGGGTTTCTGTACAGCACTTTGTGACATCAGCTGATGTAAGAAGGGCTTTATAAATACGTTTGATTGAATACTTTCTCAGAAGTAACCATTATTTACTATTTTACATCTGGGGTTGCTGTACATAACTTTAACCCATTGTATAAGAGATTCACCAAAATTAAAGTAATCCAGGTATTTATATAAAAATTCTAGTTGTACTTTATCAAATGCCTTTTCAAAATCTGCTATGAAGACCAGGCCTGGTATCTTCGATGTTTCATAATGTTCAATTGTTTCAAGTAATTGTCGTATTTTATCTCCAATATATCGTCCATGTAATCAGGATGAACAATATCTGGTAAAACCTTTTTTACTCTATGTGCTATGCATTTCATCAGGATTTTTTCACATCACAACATTGAAGTGTTAGAGGCCTCTAGTTTTTTAAATGGACTGGATCTTTATACTTACCACCTTGTTCCTGTTTTAGTAGTAATGAAATCAGACCTTCTTGTTGAGTACCTGAAAGGGAGTAATTAAAACATGCTAATAATGGATCTTTGAGTACATCAAAAAAGGTCTGATATACCTCTACTGGTATACCATCAAGCCCTGGTGTTTTTTCAGACTTTATTGCCAAAAAAAGTGCCTCTTCTGTAAGTTAGCTTTCACACAGGTCTTTCTGTAAATTTTTTAATTTTCTGTTATTATTAGGAAAGAAATCCTTACAGTTAACATCATTCAGTGGAAATGGAGGAGAATGAGAAGAAAACAAATGCTTAAAATATTTTGCTTCCTCTTTCAAAATATAATTAGGTGAATAATGGATAACTCCATAATTTGTAACGAGTTTCTGTAAATTATTTTTGGTAGAGTTTTTATGTTGAAGATTCAAGAAAAATGCTGTGCATTCTTCACAATTTTCCATCCAATTCGCTTCATTTTTGTAATACATTACACTTGATCGTTCTTGAATAAGTACCTCCATTCCTTTTGGTTTTTCCTCTAACCTATTTTGTGCCTCTATTGTACAGTTTCCATTACCATCTACCTGCTCTGTTACTTCCTCTATTTCCTTTATTAGTCTAATCGCTTTTGACCTAAACTGCTTTTGCAGGGGCCTCCCACTCCTCTTTCTATTCTGGTTAGAGCCAGTTTGCACTGTTCTGTGAAGGGAGAAGTACACAGCGTTGTACGAGATCTTCAGTTTCTTGGAAATTTCTGTCATGGAATAACCTTCATTTCTCAGAACGAGAATAGACTGATGAGTTTCAGAAGAAAGTTCTTTGTTTCTGAACATTTTGAGCCTGTAATCAAACCCACAAATGCTGATGCTCCAGAAACTCAACTAGTCTAAAGAAGGCCAGTTTTATTGCTTCTTAATCAGAACAACAGTTTTCAGGTGTGCTAACATCACTGTAAAAGGGTTTTCTAATGATCAGTTAGCCATTTACATTGATAAACTTGGATTAGCTAACACAACGTGCCATTGAAACACAGGAGTGATGGTTGCTGATAATGGGCCTCTGAACGCCTACGTAGATATTCTATTCAAAATCCAGCTAGAATAGTCATTTACAGCATTAACAATGTCCACAATGTATTTCTCATCAATTTGCTGTTATTTTAATGGACAAAAAATATGTGTTTTTCTTTCAAAAACAAGGACATTTCTAAGTGACCCCAAACTTTTGAATGGTAGTGTAGGTCCGTTGTCACTAAGACAAACCCTTGGCCACCAATGGCGTTGGCCAGAGGGAAATATGGGCAGTCCCATGATAACATAAATATCTATGAGGGTGCTTAAGAGAACTACCCTGTCGCACCCTGATCTGTTTCGCATGTCCTTGTGCTTGTCTCCACCCCCTCCAGGTGTCACCCATCTTACCTACTTATCGTCTGGGTATTTTATACCTGTCTTTTCTGTCTGTCTGTGCCAGTTCGTCTTGTTTGTCAAGCTTACCAGCGTTTGTCCTGTCAGCTCCTGTCTTTTCCCAGCCTCTCTTTTTCTCATCCTCCTGGTTTTTGATCCTTTCCTGTCCTGACCCTGTACCCGCCCGCCTGACCACTCTGCCTGTCCCTGACCCTGCCTGCCGTCCTGTACCTTTGCTTCTACTCTGGATTATCGACCCCTGCCTGCCTTGACCTGTCGTTTGCCTGCCCCTTTTGTTACAATAAACATTGTTACTTCACACAGTCTGCATCAAGGTCTTACCTTGATACCTGACATAACCGAATAACATGGAAAACTGTCAGAAAAAAAGAAATGGTAACAATAATAGATAACATTAATAGAAATAATAACACAATCTTATAAATGCTCGCATTTAGAAAGTCCTAGCATGTCAGCCCAGCCTGCTCAGTTCATTGGACTCAATTGTTCTGGAAAAAAAATGAAAAAATGAAGAGAAAACAACCTAAATATATCGCAAGACCTTTTTTATGTCCATTACATGCAAGACATCCTCATTGTATCCTGTTATATTCCGACAAAAATAGCAAGAAGGAAAAAGGAACATAGATTCTAACGGCCGCTAATTTGTCTTAGGCATTACACTGCCCATAAAGGAATACCCAAGTTTAACTTACAATTGACTCTGACACAGTCATGGCACGATAGCCAAGAATACATGCAGTATTGACAATCCAGAGCGAGTAATCCTGTAAAACCAACCCTCTCTCCACCCATACTAATTTTGTTTTTTAATCCAGGGCCGTTGCTCTATCACCTTGGCTGTTTTACACCTAGGCCTGTATCATTAGGATCAAAAATATAAAAGGTAGCATAAATAGCTCATATAAAAATATATAATATACCTCTCTCTCACTTAGAGAAGAGCTTCCATAAGCCAGTTATTGTATTAGTTCTACCGTTAACTTTAATCAGTTTATCCCAGTGTTAACCAGCCCGCCACACACTAATAGAGACAACAACCCTGTTGACAATACCTAATCAATTTGCCGGTGTGTATCGGAACAATAATCATCCTTTACATTTTTTATATTGAGATGTATTTTTTAAATGTAAAAGTGTAATAACGCCAATTATTTTAGGATCGTACAGGCCTATTCCAATGGAGAATATATAATATATAATCCTTTATCCTAGCCCTATAATAAATGTATTCATATTTATTAAGTTTTATCTTAAAAGCTAATCGTTCCGATTCACATCGGCGAACAAGGGCCGCACTATGTAACAGCTTTTATGTCAAAATATACCCGACCTCTACAATTAGGACAAATCATATCAAACTAAAAAAAACAATCTTGGTATTTCTACAATCTTCAATTTAAATAAAGAAGAAATCATAAAGAAAAAAGGTCAGCCTTGCCCATCTTCACCTTCCCTTAAATCAAAACCTGATATTACGTCCAAATAGTCCAAAGTTCCATATTGCCTAAATAGAAAAGGTAAGTTCATCATACCCATTGTGCATTACCATAAGTCCAACCTTTTTTATGTCCACGTAGTCCACGGTTCCATACTGAATGAATAAACAAATAAAAAGTCGCTCATGCAAAAACATGTATCCATATTTGTACTGTGTAATTCGGTGCGAATATGTATCAGGGACTACTTCAACAGGAGGGTTAAGTGATTAAGTGATTTTGCTGAACTGAACCGTTGTTGTTTTTCCTTCCTTGTGGATATTGTTCAGTACTGTGATTCCTTCACATTGACTTGAGGTAATTGAGATACAATCAACTAGCCTCATGTCATGTTATGATTGTGTTAAATAAGCAATATTACCAACGTGGCCCTTTGTCATCAAGCGTTGTTGTGACATGCAGTGAATGGATCCACTGATGATGTCATTGTGTGAGCTGGGGTTTGTTTGTTGCTATGGCTCGCGGTTACACCTCGGTAACAGAGTCTCATAGTGACTGCATCTCTATACAGCTATCCAGGACCAGACCAGACTGTCCTCAGCTCTCCATCAAGCCCCAAAACCGACACTCACTAGACCAGAGCCCTGTCTGTTGTGTTTTTGTATTGGTATGGATCTGGCAGTAGATGGCCTACTCTGTATTAGTCTTTCATTCTCTCTCACTTACCTGCTTACATCATAAAATAAATATATATATATTTGAGCCTTTTGAAGTATGTCTGTGTCTGTCTGTGTCTGTCTGTATATCTATGTGTGTGTGTGTGCGTGTGTGTGTGTGTGTGTGTGTGTGTGTCTGACCAGTGGTCACACCTCTGTCTTTGATGCCCCAGTTGTCAGAGCAATCATCAAACAAATTATTAGTGATTCCAGGTTCATACTATCACCTGGAACAGTTACATGACGTAACAGAATAGGGGAGGACAGATGGTAAACTAAACCAATCAGAGAACAGAGAACACAGATTGTTAAACTAAACCAATCAGAGGACAGAGAACACAGATGGTAAACTAAACCAATCAGAGGACAGAGAACACAGATGGTAAACTAAAGCAGTCAGAGGCCATCTGGAAGTCTATGAATACTCTGCATTTCGTTTTATCACACAGTGTGTCCCAATCATTTCTTCTTCCTGAAGTGTGCAGGGTAGCCTAGAGGTCAGAGCGTTGGGCTAGTAACTGAAAGGTCGCAAGTTCAAATACCTGAGCTGACAGTGTACAAATCTGTTGTTCTGCCCCTGAACAAGGTAGTTAACCCACTGTCCCTAGGCCGTCATTAAAAATTAGAATTTGTTCTTAACTGACTTGCCTAGTTAAATAAAAATCCACACACTCTTAGAAAAAAGGGTTCTTTGGCTGTCCCCATAGGATAACCATTTTTGGTTCTAGGTAGAACCGTTTTTGATTCCAGGCGGAACTCTTTTTGGTTCGATGTAGAACCCCCTGTGAAAAGGGTTTTACATGGAACCCAAAAGGGTTCTATCTGGAACCAAAAGGGTTCTACCTGGAACCAAAAAGCGTTCTTCAAAGGGTTCTCCTATGGAGACAGCTGAAGAAGTATTTTAGGTTCTGGAGTCTACTCCTCACAAATGTAAAAAAGCATTGGATTGTCGTAGGCATGGGAGAGAGGGAGTTTTGATATACCATTCATTTCCTTTCAAAAACATGAATGGATGTAAAAAAGTGCACACTTTCTGAGAAAGGAGAGATTATTGGGACACAGTCACAGAAACGTACATACTTGTCTGACAAACTCTGCCAGACAACCTTCAGACTTGAACAATGAATATTCACTGTCCAAGTTCACTGGTTGTCATAACACTGTTAACAATACTATAACATATTTTATTTTACTCTCCAGTAAAGATCAGTAGAGCTCAGTGGAAGTGATGCTTTCGGATTTGGTCTCCGAAGCATCTAAGTGATATTGTAGAAAGTGACAAAGTCGTCTGAGGCAGAAACAACAGAAGACAACAGAGTCTTGTGGATGAAGCTGTAGTAGCAGTCTGACTAGACAACAGAGTCTTGTGGATGAGGCTGTAGTAGCAGTCTGACTAGACAACAGAGTCTTGTGGATGAAGCTGTAGTAGCAGTCTGACTAGACAACAGAGTCTTGTGGATGAAGCTGTAGTAGCAGTCTGACTAGACAACAGAGTCTTGTGGATGAAGCTGTAGTAGCAGTCTGACTAGACAACAGAGTCTTGTGGATGAAGCTGTAGTAGCAGTCTGACTAGACAACAGAGTCTTGTGGATGAAGCTGTAGTAGCAGTCTGACTAGACAACAGAGTCTTGTGGATGAAGCTGTAGTAGCAGTCTGACTAGACAACAGAGTATTGTGGATGAAGCTGTAGTAGCAGTCTGACTAGACAACAGAGTCTTGTGGATGAAGCTGTAGTAGCAGTCTGACTAGACAACCTAGTCGACATTCAGGATGCTGTGGGTTTTATTACATGTTACAAACCACAGCTTGTGATATTATCATGTATAGGTCATGTATAGACCAAGTATAGATCACATATAGATCACATGTAGATTGTGTATAGATCACATGTAGATCACATAGAGATCACATATAGATAACGTGTCGATCACATATAGATCACATATAGATCACATGTATAGATCACATATAAATCACATGTATAGATCACATATAGATCACATGTATAGATCACATATAGATCACATGTATAGATCAAGTACAGATCATGTGTAGATCAGCTGGTAGAGCATGGCGCTTGCAACGCCAGGGTCGTGAGTTTGATTCCTGCTGGGGCCAACCATAAGAAAAACCGTCTGCTAAATGACATGTTATTACATTATTACTATGTACAGATGATGTATATCTTTAGTACAGAGAGCAGTGAGTAAGATGTAGCCCATCTTACACGCTGCTTTGTGGTCCTGGAGGACACTTCTGGTTTTCTTTCTGTCCCTTCTAATCAGGGTCTATTCAGTATCTAATCAAGGTCTAATTAGGAAGTAATTTACATGTGGGACACCAGGTGAACACAACACACACACCATCAACCTCGGGTGGACCCAGTGAACCCGCAGTGATGTCAACAAACACAGACTGATCTATATAACACTCACACACACACACACACACACACACACACACACACACACACACACACACACACACACACACACACACACACACACACACACACACACACACACACACACACACACACACACACACACACACATTCAAACCCCAATTCCTCCGAACATACTGTTGAACTAAACCACATTATTCAGAGGATTGTAACATTCACACACGGACCCTCATGTCAACCCCGTCTTCATTCCCCTCACCGAACATAGATACTTGTCACGTCCTGACCAGTAAAGGGGTTATTTGGTATTATAGTTTGGTCAGGACGTGGCAGGGGGTATTTGTTTTATATGGTTTTGAGTGTGTTTATGTAGAGGGGCATTTGATTTATTTAGTCTGGTTTTTTTTGGTTAAGTTCTATGTTGTATATTTCTATGTCTGAGGCTAGGGGGTTTAGATCTATGTTTAGGTATTGGGATTGGGGCCTTCAATTGGAGGCAGCTTTTTATCGTTGCCTCTGATTGAAGGTCCTATATTTAGGAGTATGTTTGTTATGGGAATTGTGGGAGGTTGTTATTTGTACTGCTGTATTTAGCCTGCAAGACTGTTAGTTTGTTTGTTTCTTGTTTTGTTTATTAAGTGTTCACAAATAAGGTTAAGATGAGCACTCGACCCGCTGCGCCTTGGTCCACTTACTATGGCGAACGTGACAATGCTGTAGCACTGTAACACTCCAAATGATTGTATTACATTTCACATACAGGATTATGGACCCCCAGTGACATTAATAAACACAGATTGTCTGTATGTGAATTTGATGCAGATTGAAGATCACTCATATTTAACCCCCTTCCCCCTCTTTCTCCCCTGAATTAAATGTATAAAACTATATCTACACTACAAACGCCGACCGTATTATCTCCCAAACTCTCCTCGGTTATCATCACAGCCATGTATATCTCCCCGCAAGTGGATACCAAGACGGCCCTCAAGGAACTTCACTGGACTTTATGCAAACTGGAAACCATATATCCTGAGGCTGCATTTATTGTAGCTGGGGATTTTAACAAAGCTAATTTGAGAACAAGGCTACCTAAATTCTATCAGCATATCGATTGCTGTACATGAGCGAGTAACACGCTCGACCACTGCTAATCTAACTTCCGCGATGCATACAAGGCCCTCCCCCGCCCTCCTTTTGGCAAATCTGACCATGACTCCATCTTGTTGCTCACCTCCTATAGGCAGAAACTTAATAGGAAGCTTCCATGTATAGGTCTATCCAACGCTGGTCTGACCAATTGGATAAAATCAATTTGGATAAAATCTAAAATTACTTTTTTGGTGCACACACAAATGCATACACCCACAGTCTCTCAAGTGAGCAAGCAGACACGTGCACACACAGAAACTCTCAAGCTGTCTCTGTCTCTCCAGCACGATGGATATATTGTCACAGGGGTATATCAACTAGAGTTCAAATTGGCTCATAACAGTGCAGCAATTCACAGGGTTCCTATTATTGAATTTGAAACCAATTAATTTATTTCATGACAGAAGGAACAATCTAATTGGCCAATACAGAGTCTCCTTGGGGGATGGAGACAGAATAAAGAAATTATGTATAGAGTCTGATCTGGAGAGTATCTCCATGGGGGACGGAGACAGAATAAAGGAATAAAGTAGTGTATCCCCCTATCCACCCACAAAGACACACACACACACACACACACACACACACACACACACACACACACACACACACACACACACACACACACACACACACACACACACACACACACACACACACACACACACAGCTAAATACATGCATGTATACACACACACACACATACAAAGCTAAATACATGCAGGCATACACACACACACAGATATCCTCCCACCCACACACACTTCAAAGAGGTGTAGGTGGGTGTGTGAAAAGGTCTCATGTCCCAGAGAGATGTGGTGGAAGAGTGGGCAGAGGAGTGGGAGGAGCGAGGAGGGAGGAGGGAAAAAACAGGAATGAGGGGGGAGGAGGGAAGAGGGAGGAAACAGGAGGGAGAGGGGAGGAGGGAAGAGGGAGGAGGGAGGAGGGAGGAAACAGGAGGAATGAGGGAGGAGGGAAGAGGGAAGAGGGAAGAGGGAGATGGAGGAGGCAGGAGGAAGGAGACAGGAGGCAGGAGGGAGGAGGGGAAGATTGAGAGGGTAAATATGAGGCATGGCTACCCTTAGAGGAATGGAGAGTGGAGGAAGAGGAGGGGGAGATAAAGAGATAGATGAGTGGGGGAGGGAGGATGGGAGAGGGGATGTGGAGAAATAGAGGGGTGGGGATAGGAAGATGGCGGAGATAGAGGAGATAGAGAAAAGGATGGGGGAAGGAAGTGGGGAAGAGAGAAAGAGAGTAAGACATTACCAGGAGTACACCTTTTATAGATTTTATAAAGTAGTTAAATTGATTGCTATAGCGCCAACTTTATGATGGATCTGAACCAGTTACTGACTGATGTGTACTAACATTGCAGAGAGCTTAGCTTCCCATCTGTCTTACAGAGTCAGGGGAAACAGACGGGTTGGAGAGAATGGATAGAGCAAGGGAGAGAGAGAGAGAGATCGAGAGAGCGAGATAGAAAGAAAGAGAGAGAAACACATATAGAAGAGATGAAAGCTAGATAGCTAGAACGTGTCAGAGAGGTAGAGGAAATAAGAGTGCACTGGAGAATCTATCTATTCTTGTTGTTTAAGGACTAAATTACTATTGTGCATAAGCGGGTTGGCGGCTCCGAAATGGCTGCTATTATTTTTATTTCCTCTCCCAATTTCTGTTCCTGGAGGGCTTCTTGATACAGCCCCATTTACCGTATCACCAGGGTTAATATGGGCTCCACCTCGAATAAATGACAGGTAGGGAGAGAGACCAACCTGGAGTAAAAGACAGGGAGGGAGAGAGACCAACCTGGAGTAAAAGACAGGGAGGGAGAGAGACCAACCTGGAGTAAAAGACAGGGAGGGAGAGAGACCAACCTGGAGTCAAAGACAGGTAGAGAGAGAGACCAACCTGGAGTAAAAGACAGGTAGAGAGAGAGACCAACCTGGAGTAAAAGACCCCATCCCCATCCACAACACCCAGGAAAAACCAAAACCTTCTTGAAGGTAACAGCGCTCACTGTTGCCCCTAGTGGTCGATTTACACGTCATCTCCCGACGTCCCCAGACATGGATGGACGTCAATACTGACCTGGCTGAGAGAGACATACTCTATTGACCCTGAGTGGGAGTCAGTGAAAAACTGGCCTGTGCTGTACCATGCTTAGGCAGTAGAGTTATCACACTGCCAGCTCCCAGGCTCTAGGGAGCAGGCCCCAAACACTGAGTCCACACAGGAAGTCCACACAGGAAGCCCATGGGGAGCGTTGCTGCACAGCTATTTTCAGGTCTCTACAGAGATGTTCGATCGGGTTCAAGTCCGGGCTCTAGCTGGGCCACTCAAGGACATTCAGAGACTTGTCCCGAAGCCACTCCTGCATTGTCTTGGCTGTGTGCTTAGGGTCATTGTCCTGTTGGAAGGTGAACCTTCGCCCCAGTCTCAGGTCCTGAGCGCTCTGGTGCAGGTTTGTTCCCTTCGTCTTTGCCTCAATCCTGACTAGTCTCCCAGTCCCTGCCGCTGAAAAACACCCCCACAGCATGATGTTGCCGCCACCGTGCTTCACAGTAGGGATGGTGCCAGGTTTCCTCCAGATGTGACGCTTGGCATTCAGGCTAAAGAGTTCAATCTTGGTTTCATCAGACCAAAGAATCTTGTTTCTTATGGTTTGAGAGTCTTTAGGGGACTTTTGGCAAACTCCAAGCGGGCTGTCATGTGCCCTTTACTGAGGAGTGGCTTCCGTCTGGCCACTCTACCATAAAGGCCTGATTGGTGGAGTGCTGCAGATAGGGCTGTCTTTCTGGAAGGTTCTCCCATCTCCACAGAGGAAGTCTGGAGCTCTGTCAGAGTGACCATCAGGTTCTTAGTCACCACCCTGACCAAGGCTCTCCTCCCCTGATTGCTCAGTTTGGCCGGGCGGCCAGCTCTAGGAAGAGTCTTGGTGGTTCTAAACTTCTTTCATTTAAGAATGATGGAGGCCACTGTGTTCTTGGGGACCTTCAATGCTGCAGACATTTTTTGGTACCCTTCCCCAGATTTGTGCCCCGACACAATCCTGTCTCGGAGCTCTACGGACAATTCCTTCGACCTCATGGCTTGGTTTTTGCTCTGACATTGTCAACTGTGGGACCCTATATAGACACTATTGTGTTTTTCCAAATCATGTCCAATCAATTGAATTTACCACAGGTGGACTCCAATCAAGTTGTAGAAACATTTCAAGGATGATCAAAGGAAACAGGATGCACCTGAGTTCAATTACGAGTCTCATAACAAAGAGTCTGAATACTTATGTAAATAAGGTATTTCTGTTTTTATTTTTAATACATTTGCAAACATTTCTAAAAACCTGTTTTTGCTTTGTCATTATGTGGTATTGCGTGTAGATTGCTGAGGAAAACATTTTATTTAATCCATTTTAGAATAAGGCTGTAACGTAACAAAATGTGGAAAAAGTGAAGTGGTCTGAATACTTTCCGAAGGCACTGTATACACAGGCATGATAACCCCCACCTTGACAGGTGGTAAACAGTGCAGGGCTCCTGTTAGTACAGTGGCTATTATATTGTGTAGTGAATTCCAATAACGCAACTGTTTGGAACTGAATTAATTGGACGTTCACGCGTCGTATTGTTATAAATACATTTGGTTGAATGGTCAAAAAATATTTTTTTATATATACATGTACGTTCACATGTTAAACGGTTCACTCATGGCATTTATCATTCCTCACACACACACACACACACACACACACAGACACACACACACACACACACACACACACACACACACACACACACACACACACATACACACACACACACACACACACACACAATGCACAATACCAAACTACCTAATTGTGATTCATCATCATAGTGTAATCATGGCTTGGACTATAAACAACCATTTTAGTGGTTCCCGTTGAGAGCAAAGTAAATGCCAGATTTAATGACTGGATATATAATGTATAATGTGGCTGTGAAGTTGAATTTGTGTTAGAGATTAGCTAACTGTTGGAGGCTCTGCTAAGTGGCTACGTCATCTCATATGTAATTTATGAGCCAACTCTTTTAAGTAAACGTATTACTCAGCTGCTGCTACCAGGTCTCACAGTCCCACGTCAGAATTAGACATTCATCCATGTTTGTCAAACGTCACATTTCAAAATGGTTAATTTAAGGTTAAGGTTAAGTTCCAGCCAGGTCACCCTTGATACAAGTCAATATTAGACGTCCATCCACGTCTGAGGACATCGGGAGATGATGTGGAAACCGGCCACTAGGGGGCAACAGTGAGCACGGTTACCTTCAAGTAGATATTTCTGCCTCTGGGGCAAAAGGTTGCATGTTTGAATCCAGCGATGCAAAGATGTTATTGAGATTTTTGTTTTATGCCTATCCCAAACCTTAACCTTACATTAACCTTTCAGAGTTAATGTCTAACCTTAAGATTTCTGAGTTAATGCCTAAACTTAACCCTAAACAAAAAAAAATAGGAGTTAATGTCTAACCTTAAACTTAAACACTTCTAAATGTGACATGTTGAGAAAGATGGATGAACATCTAATTCTGACGTGAGACTGTGAGACCTTGATGTTATTTCAGGCATTAGCACCAAATTATTAAGGTTAAGCATCAACTCCGAATGGTTAAGGTTATGCATTAACTCCGAATGGTTAAGTTCAGGGTACTGTTCAGGGTACAGTTCAGGGTACTCTCAACCTTTGGAATCAGATGCTTATGCTCATCCACAATACTCAACGCTCTAGCAAAACCCAAACCTACTTGAAGGTAACAGTGCTCACTGTTGCCCCTAGTGGCCGGTTTGCACGGCATCTTCCGACGTCCACAGACGTGGACTGATGTCTAATACTGACTTATAGGGTGACCTGGCTGGATACTAAACGTGATCAAGTAACTAGTTTTGAATTTGGTGCTTTTAGGGCCACTGTATGAAAACTATTACGACTCAATGAATGTCATGGTACACTCTTTTCCTAGTATTCGTTCAACAATCTTAAACCACTTTTATTCCCTGTGCACGAGTTACAGTGTGATGTCCAGTCTTCCAGTTGAGTCTCGCCATCTAGTGGAAAAATATGTGCATGACAACATTAGAGAAACAGCATTTGCTGTGCAATAGAGGGATGAGAGTCCTCCACTCCAAGTGTGCTGGGTTTTCTCTAAGTTCTGTATTGATGCATGATATATAATTTTTACCAAATTATGTATTCGTTTTGCATAAGTAGTGGTCTCAAACTCCCGGCTCACAAACCACATCAGGCCCACAAGCCACTTTTGGTGGCCTGTGGGTAGTGAGTTTGGGACCACTGCACTATGGTCACTTTATTCTCCTCTCTCCTCTTTCTCTGTCCCCCAGATGGTTGTCAAGTGAAGTCCACTCTTTACCAGGTATAAAGAATATTATGTCTCTGTATTACATAATAAAAGTATAAAGAATATAATCTCTCTGTATAACATAATAATAGTATAAAGAATATTATCTCTCTGTATAACATAATAATAGTATAAAGAATATTATCTCTCTGTATAACATAATAATAGAGAATGTGTGTACAATATATGAGTCTTCAATGCAGGAAAAGGGCTATATAGACCAGGGCTGCCCAACCTTCTTCCTGGAGATCTACCGTCCTGCGTGTTTTCAGTACAACCCTCTTCTTGGAGATCTACCGTCCTGTGTGTTATCAGTCCAACCCTCTTCCTGGAGATCTGCCGTCCTGTGTGTTTTCAGTCCAGCCCTCTTCCTGGAGATCTACCATCCTGTGGGTTTTCAGTCCAACCCTCTTCCTGGAGATCTACCATCCTGTGTGTTTTCAGTCCAACCCTCTTCCTGGAGATCTACCGTCCTGTGTTTTCAGTCCAACCCTCTTCCTGGAGATCTACCATCCTGTGTGTTTTCAGTCCAACCCTCTTCCTGAGATCTACCATCCTGTGTGTTTTCAGTCCAACCCTCTTCCTGGAGATCTACCGTCCTGTGTTTTCAGTTCAACCCTCTTCCTGGAGATCTACTGTCCTGTGGGTTTTCAGACCAACCCTCTTCCTGGAGATCTACCGTCCTGTGGTTATCAGTCCAACCCTCTTCCTGGAGATCTACCGTCCTGTGGGTTTTCAGTCCAACCCTCTTCCTGGAGATCTACTGTCCTGTGGGTTATCAGTCCAACCCTCTTCCTGGAGATCTACTGTCCTGTAGGTTTTCAGTCCAACCCTCTTCCTGGAGATCTACTGTCCTGTAGGTTTTCAGTCCAACCCTCTTCCTGGAGATCTACTGTCCTGTAGGTTTTCAGTCCAACCCTCTTCCTGGAGATCTACTGTCCTGTAGGTTATCAGTCCAACCCTCTTCCTGGAGATCTACTGTCCTGTGGGTTTTCAGTTCAACCCTCTTCCTGGAGATCTACCATCCTGTAGGTTATCAGTCCAACCCTCTTCCTGGAGATCTACTGTCCTGTAGGTTTTCAGTCCAACCCTCTTCCTGGAGATCTACTGTCCTGTAGGTTTCCAGTCCAACCCTCTTCCTGGAGATCTACCATCCTGTGGGTTTTCAGTTCAACCCTAATTTAACACACCTGATTCTACTAATTAGCTGCTCAACAAGAACTTACCTAGCTGAATCAGATACGCTAAATTAGGGTTGGACTGAAAACCTACAGGACAGTAGATCTCCAGGCTTTTCTGAAGTGTAAAGCAATATTTCAGAAATGGTTAAGATAAGGTTAAATGGATACTTTGGGACTTTGGCGACGAGGCCCTTTATCTACTTCCACAGAGTCAGATGAACTCACGGTGACTGTGTCCAGTATGAACGAAGGGTGGTTTCGCGAGCCAATGTTAGCTAGTGTTAGCACAATGACTGAAGGTCTAAGTGTATCTGCTAGTAGGGTTAGGGTTATTGTTAGGGTCAGGGCTAAGGATTTGTTAAGGTTAGGGTTAAGAGCTAAGGGTCAGTTATAGATTTTGTCTTTCTCTCTGTTGCTAGTTAGCTGTTGAACCTTTGACCGCAGATGCCAGAGTCACTCTGTTTCAGTCCAGACAGATTGACTCTAAACTGAATGACAGATTAACTGTAGTGAATGACATTGTCCTGTTTTTACCCTCTGTGCATCTCTACACCCAGAGAGGCCAGACAGCCTATCAATCTATCAATGAATTACTGTCTGAACGCAGTGCTTCCACCAGTCAACAGATGGCGCTGAAGTAAATCAAATCTAATTTAAGTTCATTCGTCATATGCACAGGATAGTGTAAACAGTGCAATGAAATGCTTACTTGAGAGCTTCCTCAACAAAGCAGTATAAACAAGCAGTAAAACTAGAACAGTCACAAATACAAATACTATGTCAGCAATAAAAATGTACAAAAAATAATAGATAATATAGTAATTAAAAAAGAAAGTAATAAAAACAAGAATGATATATTGTAAAATGTACAGAATATACCTTAAATATACTATGTCAGTGTACTGTTATATACAAGTAGCCAAGTGAATGATGACTAGTTAGGAGCGAGGTAGAGTTACGCAATAAGGCCCGAGGAGGTGTGGTATATGGCCAATATGCCCCGGCTAAGGGCTGTTCTTAAGCACGACACAACGCAGAGGGCCTGGATACAGCCCCTTACCCGTTGTATATTGGCCATGTACCACAAACCCCCGAGGTGCCTTATTGCTATTATAAACTGGTTACCAATGTAATTAGAACACTAAAAACACATGTTTTGTCATACCCATGGTATATGGTTTGATATACCATGGCTTTTAGCAAATCAGCATTCAGGGCTCAAACTACCTGGTTTATAATGGTAAATATATAATAATTATAATAATAATAATAATAATAAAGAGAGGTAACAGTACGGATAAATAACAGTAAGGCTAAATCCCCATTCAGTTCGATCAGCTGGTTGCTTTTGCTGGTTGTATTCATTACTGGCACTTTTTTTTAAACGCAGCAAAATGCTTTGCATTGTAAAAGGAAAACAAGTGTTTCTTATTGGGAAAGTCTTACGGACAAAACTGGGTTTGGCAGATGCCAGGAGAACGCTACCTGCCCCAATGCATAGTGCTAACTGTAAAATTTGGTGGATGAGGTATACTGGTTTTTCATGGTTGGGAAATCATAACACTACAGCACACAATGACATTCTAGATGATTCTGTGCTTCTGTGCCAACTTTGTAGCAACAGTTTGGGGTAAGGCCATTTCCTGTTTCAGCATGACAATGCCCCAGTGCACAAAGCGAGGTCCATACATAAATGGTTTGTCTAGAACTTGGCCTGGCCTGCACAGAGCCCTGATCTCAACCCCGCTCGAACGCCTTTGGGGTGAATTGGAATGCCTAATGTGAGCCAGGCCTAGTCGCCCAACATCAGTGTCCAACCTCACTAATGTTCTTGTGGCTGAATGGAAGCAAGTCCCCGTAGCAATGTTCCAACATCTAGTGGAAAGCCTTCCCAGAAGAGTGGAGGCTGTTATAGCAGTAAAGGGGGGGACCAACTCCACATGATTTTGGAATGAGATGTTTTGCTGTTTGTTTTCTTCTGTCTGGTTTTTATTGAATACGACCCTGCTTCTTGTTCTCTGTCTGTCACACTGTTGTGTTCTGCTGTTGTGGACCAAACGAGAGAACTTCTGGGCAGTTAAATTGACTAAAATCAATGACATATAAAGAGGAAAATGAAAGAGACATATAGAAGACACTAAAATACGTATTAATCTTATTTTTCCTTACAGTTTCTTAGAAACAATGTGTTTTATTGTGGTGGTTTCGTTAAGGCACAATGCAAATGCCTGGCATGGAATAATCTACATTTTCCATTTGGAAAATCCTGTTTGGAGTGTCGCCTCCTCTTGGTCCTGGATGTCTTATGACAAGAGACACACACACACACACACAGACACACACAGATTCATGCACACACACACACACACACACACACACACACACACACACACACACACACACACACACACACACACACACACACACACAAACACACACACACACACACACACACACACACACACACACACACACACACACACACACACACACACACACACACACACACACACAGAGACACACAGAGACAGACACACACACACAGACACACACACAGATACACAGACGTACACAGATGCACACACTTAGGGCTATCTGACTGTCGCCCAAACCACTCCACTACCGGAAAAATGCAAGAACAGAGAATGGTGCCATGTTATTTTATTTCACAGAGATGAGAGAAGCCTATCCTCGTTGCTCCTTGGTTAAAGCACTAGATGAGGTGTGGATGCTTGATAAGTAATGCTCATTGAATTAGGAGCATGATTATAGAGACATAGTAATGCTCATTGAATTAGGAGCGTGATTATAGAGACATAGTAATGCTCATTGAATTAGGAGCGTGATTATAGAGACATAGTAATGCTCATTGAATTAGGAGCGTGATTATAGAGACATAGTAATGCTCATTGAATTAGGAGCGTGATTATAGAGACATAGTAATGCTCATTGAATTAGGAGCGTGATTATAGAGACATAGTAATGCTCATTGAATTAGGAGCGTGATTATAGAGACATAGTAATGCTCATTGAATTAGGAGCGTGATTATAGAGACATAGTAATGCTCATTGAATTAGGAGCGTGATTATAGAGACATAGTAATGCTCATTGAATTAGGAGCGTGATTATAGAGACATAGTAATGCTCATTGAATTAGGAGCGTGATTATAGAGACATAGTAATGCTCATTGAATTAGGAGCGTGATTATAGAGACATAGTAATGCTCATTGATTAGAGACATATAATGCTCATTGAATTAGGAGCATGATTATAGAGACATAGTAATGCTCATTGAATTAGGAGAACGATTATAGAGACATAGTAATGCTCATTGAATTAGGAGCGTGATTATAGAGACATAGTAATGCTCATTGAATTAGGAGCGTGATTATAGAGACATAGTAATGCTCATTGAATTAGGAGCATGATTATAGAGACATAGTAATGCTCATTGAATTAGGAGCATGATTATAGAGACATAGTAATGCTCATTGAATTAGGAGCATGATTATAGAGACATAGTAATGCTCATTGAATTAGGAGCGTGATTATAGAGACATAGTAATGCTCATTGAATTAGGAGCGTGATTATAGAGACATAGTATGCTCATTGAATTAGGAGCGTGATTATAGAGACATAGTAATGCTCATTGAATTAGGAGCGTGATTATAGAGACATAGTAATGCTCATTGAATTAGGAGCGTGATTATAGAGACATAGTAATGCTCATTGAATTAGGAGCGTGATTATAGAGACATAGTAATGCTCATTGAATTAGGAGCGTGATTATAGAGACATAGTAATGCTCATTGAATTAGGAGCGTGATTATAGAGACACAGTAATGCTCATTGAATTAGGAGCGTGATTATAGAGACATAGTAATGCTTATCGAATTAGGAGCGTGATTATAGAGACATAGTAATGCTCATTGAATTAGGAGCGTGATTATAGAGACATAGTAATGCTCATTGAATTAGGAGAACGATTATTGAGACATAAAGTAATGCTTGTTGAATTAGGAGCATGATTATGGAGACATAAAGTAATGCTTGTTGAATTAGGAGAACGATTATTGAGACATGAAGTAATGCTTGTCAAATTAGGAGCATGATTATAGAGACATAGTAATGCTCATTGAATTAGGAGCATGATTATAGAGACATAGTAATGCTCATTGAATTAGGAGCGTGATTATAGAGACATAGTAATGCTCATTGAATTAGGAGCATGATTATAGAGACATAAAGTAATGCTTATCGAATTAGGAGAATGATTATGGAGACATAAAGCCTTCTCTGCATCACAAATGGTACCCTATTCACTACAAAGTGCACTACTGTTGACCAGGGCCCATAGGGTCAAAAGTAGTGCACTACATTGGGATTAGCGTTATGTTTGGGACAGGCACAATGAGCTCCTGGCACCCTCAGGTGTATCCTTGTCAATCATTGGGTCACTGGGGCTCGAGGTGGGGTCAGAGGACCAATCAGCTGTCAGTTTTCCAGATGGCACATTAGCAGGACGATGAGTATGATCATGACTTCTAATAACCCTCAGGACCTTCCTCTCTTCTTTCTCTGTTTCTATGACCAAACCATCATAAAATCCTCTGATGTCGTGTATTGTGTGTTATTAATGCTGGACACTACACAACAGCCCTTGACTTCTACTCCTCAAGGCTGGCTACACATTTCATATAACGCATGATCAAGTTATTTTTTCTTCTTTCTCATTTTCTATGGCCGGCCTCCAGAGCATTATCTGATGGGATCTCTTTTGTGTGTTAAGAGCACTGGACACCACCGGCAGCATTTTCGGTTCCATTCAATGAGGAGAGGCTATCACTAGGTTCCATTCAATGAGGACAGGCTATCACTAGGTTCCATTCAATGAGGACAGGCTATCACTAGGTTCCATTCAATGAGGACAGGCTATCACTAGGTTCCATTCAATGAGGACAGGCTATCACTAGGTTCCATTCAATGAGGACAGGCCATCACTAGGTTCCATTCAATGAGGACAGGCTATCACTAGGTTCCATTCAATGAGGACAGGCTATCACTAGGTTACATTATGAAGGCTATCTCTAGGTTCCATTCAATGAGGACAGGCTATCTCTAGGTTCCATTCAATGAGGACAGGCTGTCTCTAGGTTCCATTCAATGAGGACAGGCTATCACTAGGTTCCATTTTGAGGACTATATCTAGGTTACATTATGAAGGCTATCACTAGGTTACATTATGAAGGCTATCACTAGGTTACATTATGAAGTCTATCACTAGGTTACATTATGAAGGCTATCACTAGGTTACATTATGAAGGCTATCACTAGGTTACATTATGAAGTCTATCACTAGGTTACATTATGAAGGCTATCACTAGGTTACATTATGAAGGCTATCACTAGGTTACATTATGAAGGCTATCACTAGGTTACATTATGAAGGCTATCACTAGGTTACATTATGAAGTCTATCACTAGGTTACATTATGAAGGTTATCACTAGGTTACATTATGAAGGCTATCACTAGGTTACATTATGAAGGCTATCACTAGGTTACATTATGAAGCCTATCACTAGGTTACATTATGAAGGCTATCACTAGGTTACATTATGAAGGCTATCACTAGGTTACATTATGAAGGCTATCACTAGGTTACATTATGACTAATCTCTGGCTTGTTTTTCAGTAGGCAAACTGTCGTACCGTCATCTGATCTCTTCTCATTTGTGTATTAAGAGCACTGGACACTACACAGCCTTTTACTTTTATTTCAGCAGGATTGGCTATACATAGGTTCCTTCATGACTCTAACGCATGACAGAAGCATAACTAGATTGGGTTTTTGGAACAGGTTGTCTCTGAATAAACAACTTTCTGTGTATTAGACAAAGAACTTTAGAATCCTTCTCAAATGAACTTTAGAATTCTTCTCAAAAGAACTTTAGAATCCTTCTCAAAAGAACTTTAGAATCCTTCTCAAAAGAACTTTAGAATCCTTCTCAAAAGAACTTTGGAATCCTTCTTCATTCTTCATTCATCCTTCTTCTTCTAAAGATAACCTTTTCCTAAACTGAGGCTTCTTTTTTGTATTATATCTATATATACACTCCTCCATTACTGTCTGGAACACTGAACTCTACATGGCTTTCACTTGGAAAACAAACACACAGAGACACACACACTCACATGCACACGCACACATTACCTGTCTACTTTCTGCTCCTTTGAGCATCAGATGGCCTCCCATCTCTCTTTTGTCTCTTTATTGTGGCGATGCTGAAAGAGAGAGGAGTCGGGACTGTAGTCGATAAAAGCCCTCCAGAGACCAATGTGACAGTGGTACTAGCAGGGGTCTTGGTGTGACAGTGGCACTAGCAGGGAGTTTTGGTGTGACAGCGGCACTAGCCCTAGCTAGCCGCTCCCAGGGATAATTGACAGAGACAGGGTTAACTGAAATCTGTGTGACAGCAGCAGGCGTGACTGTGTGTTTGTGCGGGCACAAAAGGAGCAGTTGCCTGACGGGGGTTGTTAGTTGAGTCGTGACAGATCACTTCACAGAGAGCAGAGAGGTGAGAGAGAGGAGAAGGAGAGGTGAGAGAGAGGAGAAGGAGAGGTGAGAGAGAGGAGAAGGAGAGGTGAGAGAGAGGAGAAGGAGAGGTGAGAGAGAGGAGAAGGAGAGGTGAGAGAGAGGAGGAGAAGGAGAGATGAGAGAGAGGAGAAGGAGAGGTGAGAGAGAGGAGGAGAAGGAGAGATGAGAGAGAGGAGGAGAAGGAGAGATGAGAGAGAGGAGAAGGAGAGGTGAGAGAGAGGAGAAGGAGAGGTGAGAGAGAGGAGGAGAAGGAGAGATGAGAGAGAGAGAGAGAGAGAGAGAGAGAGAAGGAGAGGTGAAAGAGAGAAGGAGAAGGAAAGGTGAGATAGAGAGAGAGAAGGAGAGGTGAAAGAGAGAAGGAGAGGTGAAAGAGAGAAGGAGAAGGAGAGGTGAGGTGAGAGAGAGGAGGAGAAGGAGAGGTGAGAGAGAGAGGAGAAGGAGAGGTGAGAGAGAGAGAGAGAGAGAGAAGGAGAGGTGAAAGAGAGAAGGAGAGGTGAAAGAGAGAAGGAGAAGGAGAAGGAGAGGTGAGGTGAGAGAGAGGAGGAGAAGGAGAGATGAGAGAGGAGAAGGAGAGGTGAGAGAGAGAGAGAAGGAGAGGTGAGAGAGAGAGGAGAAGGAGAGGTGAGAGAGAGAAGGAGAGGTGAGAGAGAGAATGAGAAGGAGAGGTGGTGGCGATGAGGAAGAACTGAAGGAGGGGGTGGAGGAGAAAGAACTGAAGGAGGGAGTGGAGGAGGGAGAACTATAGGAGGGGGTGGAGGAGGGAGAACTGAAGGAAGAGGGGGAAGGGGGAAGAAAAGGAGGGGGTGGAGGAGAAAGAACTGAAGGGGGGGTGGAGGAGGGAGAACTGAAGGAGGGGGTGGAGGAGGGAGAACTGAAGGAGGGGGTGGAGGAGGGAGAACTGAAGGAGGGGGTGGAGGAGAAAGAACTGAAGGAGGGGGTGGAGGAGGGAGAACTGAAGGAGGGGGTGGAGGAGAAAGAACTGAAGGGGGGGTGGAGGAGGGAGAACTGAAGGACGGGGTGGAGGAGAAAGAACTGAAGGGGGGGGAGGAGGGAGAACTGAAGGAGGGGGTGGAGGAGGGAGACCTGAAGGAGGGGGTGGAGGAGGGAGACCTGAAGGAGGGGGTGGAGGAGGGAGAACTGAAGGAGGAGGTGGAGGAGAAAGAACTGAAGGGGGGTGGAGGAGGGAGAACTGAAGGAGGGGGTGGAGGAGGGACAAGGGTTAGGTTGGTACGATAGCTATTATAGTTGGGTTAGGGTTAGGTTGATACGATAGCTATTATAGGTGCGTTAGGGTTAGGTTGGTACGATAGCTATTATAGGTGGGTTAGGGTTAGGGTTAGGTTGGTACGATAGCTATTATAGGTGGGTTAGGGTTAGGTTGATACGATAGCTATTATAGGTGCGTTAGGGTTAGGTTGGTACGATAGCTATTATAGGTGGGTTAGGGTTAGGGTTAGGTTGGTACGATAGCTATTATAGGTGGGTTAGGGTTAGGGTTAGGTTGGTACGATAGCTATTATAGGTGGGTTAGGGTTAGGGTTAGGTTGGTACGATAGCTATTATAGGTGGGTTAGGGTTAGGGTTAGGTTGGTACGATAGCTATTATAGGTGGGTTAGGGTTAGGGTTAGGTTGGTACGATAGCTATTATAGGTGGGTTAGGGTTAGGGTTAGGTTGGTACGATAGCTATTATAGGTGGGTTAGGGTTAGGTTGATACGATAGCTATTATAGGTGGGTTAGGGTTAGGTTGATACGGTAGCTATTATAGGTGGGTTAGGGTTAGGTTGATACGATAGCTATTATAGGTTGGTTAAGGTTAGGTTGGTACGGTAGCTATTATAGGGGGGTTAGGGTTAGGTTGATACGGTAGCTATTATAGGTGGGTTAGGGTTAGGTTGATACGAAAGCTATTATAGGTGGGTTAGGGTTAGGTTAGTACGATAGCTATTATAGTTGGGTTAAGGTTAGGTTGGTACGATAGCTATTACAGGGGGGTTAGGGTTAGGTTGATACGATAGCTATTATAGGTGGGTTAGGGTTAGGGTTAGGTTGATACGGTAGCTATTATAGGTGGGTTAGGGTTAGGGTTAGGTTGATACGATAGCTATTATAGGTTGGTTAAGGTTAGGTTGGTACGATAGCTATTATAGGTGGGTTAGGGTTAGGTTGATACGATAGCTATTATAGGTGGGTTAGGTTTAGGTTGATACGATAGCTATTATAGGGGTTAGGGTTAGGTTGATACGGTAGCTATTATAGGTGGGTTAGGGTTAGGGTTAGGGTTAGGTTGATACGATAGCTATTATAGGTTGGTTAAGTTTAGGTTGGTACGGTAGCTATTATAGGGGGGTTAGGGTTAGGTTGGTACGATAGCTATTATTGGTGGGTTAGGGTTAGGTTGGTATGATAGCTATTATAGGTGGGTAAGGGTTAGGTTGATACGTTAGCTATTATAGGTGGGTTAGGGTTAGGTTGGTACGATAGCTATTATAGGTGGGTTAGGGTTAGGTTGATACGATAGCTATTATAGGTGGGTTAGGGTTAGGGTTAGGTTGGTACGATAGCTATTATAGGTGGGTTAGGGTTAGGTTTAGGTTGATACGATAGCTATTATAGGTGGGTTAGGGTTAGGTTGATACGATAGCTATTATAGGGGGGTTAGGGTTAGGGTGATACGGTAGCTATTATAGGTTGGTTAGGGTTAGGTTGATACGGTAGCTATTATAGGTGGGTTAGGGTTAGGGTTAGGTTGGTACGATAGCTATTATAGGTGGGTTAGGGTTAGGTTGATATGATAGCTATTATAGGTGGTGTCATGACGTTGGCCTGTGGGTAAGGTTTATGACCCCCCCATAAATAGCTTTCTCCCTTCCCCTCTCTTACTGACCCTACTGAAGGACTTGAATAGCCTGTGTTAAATATAGCGAGTCTGGGAACATCAAACAAATGGGGAAAAAGAACCATATTTTGGTAATTAAACCAGTTGGAAATATGCTTGATAACGTAATGAGTATGGAGGTCAGTTCATTGTTATCTGGGACATTATGATTGATGACAGGACGACATAAACTGTACCTGAGAAAGTATACACCCTCTAGTTATCAGAGTCACATGGAATTGTTATGCAATTGAAATGTTTGATATTGAAATTGTTTGTTAGGAGATTAAATGTAATTTTAGCTTCCAAATGAGAGAATTGGGTTTTCATAAGGAAAGTGCCCTGCTCGATCAGTGGCCCAACCCTGTGAAGAAGACAGGGGTTATAAACGATGAAACACCTCCTTCCCCCCTCTCCACTATATAAGCCTTTGACGAAAAGACATTCAGGAGTTCCAGTACGGGAGGTCTGCAGCCTCTACGTTAGAAGGACACATGTCAAGAACAGAACTAAGCCAAACTCGGCGTGAGCTATGGTATGAACTGGTATGAACTTTGAGCTTATTCACTACAGAAGTGATACTTCCTAGCCGTTGAGTTAGCCGCTGCTAACGTGGGCTAGGAAAGGACGGACGACGGATCCAGTCTAACAACCAGACGAAGATACCACCACGTATCCAATTTACCACCATTGACATTCTTTCACTACAGGAAGATCTGTTGGCCAACCCGGCCAGCATCTACGACCAATCTACTGAAGCGCAGCTCAGAGTAAATATTTATTGCATTTTCCTTTTCCAAATGGGCAGTAATTTAGAATGCATAAGATAATGTATTTACGATAGCATAGCTGCTGTTTCTTTATTCCTAAATCTTCCCGCTCTTTCATTCAAGCCCAACCCCCTTTCCTTTGTGTAACCAGGTTCCGTCCACCGGGACGTTTTCTGTATGACATCATTGGTATTCTGTGTATTTGTAATTCTGTGTGATTAGTTAGGTATTTAGTAAATAAATAATTAAACCCAATTTTGTATTGCTGATTCAACTTGTTAGCCAGGGTTCGTGAAGATAACCAAGAATTTACAACTTTCATTATGAGACTGAAAATAAGTTAAGGGTTAATATTGACTGCTATCGATGTAAAATATTACTAAGTATTTTAAGAGTTTATTCGGAAGATAACAGCTCTATAAACGTTCTTCCGTGGTGCCCCGACTTTCTAGTTAATTACATTTACATGATTAGCTTAATCAGGTAATATTAATTACAGAGAAATCATTTTATAAGTTAGCATGTCATATCACTTAATCCGGCATAGCCAAAGACACGACAGTGGGTTAGGGTTAGGTTGGTACGATAGCTTTTATAGGTGGGTTAGGGTTAGGGTTAGGTTGATATGATAGCTATTATAGCTGGGTTAGGTTGATATGGTGGCTATTATAGGTGGGTTAGGGTCAGGATGGTACGATAGCTATTATAGGTGGGTTAGGGTTAGGTTGATACGATAGCTATTATAAGGGGGTTAGGGTTAGGTTGGTATGATAGCTATTATAGGTTGGTTAGGGTTAGGTTGGTAAGATAGCTATTATAGGTGGGTTAGGGTTAGGTTGATACGGTAGCTATTATAGGTGGGTTAGGGTTAGGTTGATACGATAGCTATTATAGGTGGGTTAGGGTTAGGTTGATACGATAGCTATTATAGGTGGGTTAGGGTTAGGTTGATACGATAGCTATTACAGGGGGTTAGGGTTAGGTTGATACGGTAGCTATTATAGGTGGGTTAGGGTTAGGGTTAGGTTGATACGATAGCTATTATAGGTTGGTTAAGGTTAGGTTGGTACGATAGCTATTATAGTTGGGTTAAGGTTAGGTTGATATGATAGCTATTATAGGTGGGTTAGGGTTAGGTTGATATGATAGCTATTATAGGTGGGTTAGGTTGGTACGGTAGCTATTATAGGTGGGTTAGGGTTAGGTTGATACGGTAGCTATTATAGTTGGTTAGGGTTAGGTTGGTACGGTAGCTATTATAGTTGGGTTAGGGTTAGGGTGATACGATAGCTATTATAGGGGGGTTAGGGTTAGGGTTAGGTTGGTACTATAGCTATTATAGGTGGGTTAGGGTTAGGTTGATAGAATAGCTATTATAGGTGGGTTAGGGTTAGATTGGTACGATAGCTATTATAGGTGGGTTAGGGTTAGGTTGATACGGTAGCTATTATAGGTGGGTTAGGGTTAGGGTTAGGTTGGTACGATAGCTATTATAGGTGGGTTAGGGTTAGGGTTAGGTTGGTACGATAGCTATTATAGGTGGGTTAGGGTTAGGTTGATACGGTAGCTATTATAGGTGGGTTAGGGTTAGGGTTAGGTTGGTACGATAGCTATTATAGGTGGGTTAGGGTTAGGTTGATACGGTAGCTATTATAGGTGGGTTAGGGTTAGGTTGATAGGGTAGCTATCTCACCACGCTACCATCTCACCATGCTACCATCTCACCATGCTACCATCTCACCATGCTACCATCTCACTACGCTACCATCTCACCACACTACCATCTCACCATGCTACCATCTCACCATGCTACCATCTCACCAAACTACCATCACAACATGAATCATACATCTCACATATTTTTATATGTTTATCTCACCATGCTACCATCTCACCACGCTACCAACTCACCATGCTACCATCTCACCATGCTACCATCTCACCACACTACAATCTCACCACGCTACCATCTCACCACACTACCACCTCACCATGCTACCATCTCACCATGCTACCATCTCACCACGCTACCATCTCACCACGCTACCATCTCACCACGCTACCATCTCACCACACTACCATCTCACCACACTACCATCTCACCATGCTACCATCTCACCATGCTACCATCTCACCACACTACCAGATGGCACCATGCTACCGTCTCACCACGCTACCAACTCACCATGCTACCATCTCACCATGCTACCATCTCACTACACTACAATCTCACCACGCTACCATCTCACCATGCTACCATCTCACCATGCTACCATCTCACCACACTACCATCTCACCATGCTACCATCTCACCATGCTACCATCTCACCACACTACCATCACAACATGAACCATACATCTCACATATTTATTTATTTATTTATATATTTGTATGGCAGCTAAAAACAAAATCACATACATTTAAACAAATCCAAAATAATAACATTGTAACACGGTATAGAAGTCAGTGACTGGAAGGATGAATGATGAATGATGAAGCAGTTACGATGACATTGAGGAGTGGAGGAACTTTATGCATGGATGGATATGGAGAAGGGATCCGGTTAGAGTCAGTGAGGCAGTCAGGTCTGCAGCCTCAGTAAGGATGGGCATACAGTTTTTTCTCTCTGTGTGTGCCCACCAGTGCCCACCGGATTGCGTAGGGCTGGCACGGAGGGGAAAGACCCATCTGTTGTAGGAGATTATGAATTCGCACACACACACACACACACACACACACACACACACACACACACACACACGGGATAGGATTAAGGAGAGGATCATGGATCATAGAGGGGACATTATGTAATAAAAATCACAAAATTATTCTACATGTGCCCGTCTGGCATGAGGTCTAATGTACCAGAGATTCAGGACTGTGTTATGTGATGTTCATGTGGAATGGTTAGCTACAGTGCATTCGGAAAGTATTACGACTCCTTCCCTTTTTCTACATTTTGTTATGTTACAGCCTTATTCTAAACTGGATGAAACAGTTTTTTTCCCTTCATCAATCAACACACATTACGCCATAATGACATCACAATACCCCATAATGATATTACAATAGCCCATAATGACATCACAATACCCCATAATGATATTACAATAGCCCATAATGACATCACCATACCCCATAATTATATTACAATAGCCCATAATGACATCACAATACCCCATAACGACATGACAATACCCCATAATGACAAAGCAAAAACAGGTTTTGAGAACTATTTTCAAATGTATAAACAAAAATAAACTGAAATATGTAATGTACATAAGTATTCAAACCCTTTGCTATGAGACTTGAAATTGAGCTTTTGTGCATCCTGTTTCCATTAATCATTCTTGAGATGTTTCCACAGCTTGATTGGAGTCCACCTGTGGTAAATTCAATTGATAAGACATGATTTGGAAAGGCACACACCTGTCTATATAAGGTCCCACAGTCGACAGTGCATGTCAGAGCAAAAACCAAGCCTTGAGATTGAAGGAACCACCAACACTCTTCCTAGAGCTGGCCTCCCGGCCAAACTGAGCAATAAGTGGAGAAGGGCCTTGGTCAGGGAGGTGACCAAGAACCCAATGGTCACTCTGACAGAGCTCCAGAGTTCCTCTGTGGAGATGGTAGAACCTTCCAGAAGGACAACCATCTTTGCAGCACTCCACCAATTATGCCTTTATTGTAGAGTGGCCAGATGGAAGCTACTCCTGAGTAAAAGGCACATGACAGCCCGCTATGCCCTCAGAGGAACAATCAAACAGGCAAAGCATCAATACAGGACTAAGATTAAATCTTGCTACACCGGCTCTGATGCTCGTCGGATGTGGCAGGGCTTGAAAACTATTATGGACTACAAAGGGAAACCCAGCCGCGAGCTGCCCAGTGACGGGAGCCTACCAGACGAGCTAAATGGCTTTAATGCTCGTTTCAAGGCAAGCAACACTGAAACATGCATGAGAGCACCAGCTGTTGCATATGACTGTGTTATCACACTCTCCGTAGCCAATGTGAGCAAGACCTTTAAACAGGTCAACATTCACAAAGCCGCGGGGCCAGATGGATTACCTGGGCATGTACTCAAAGCATGCGCGGACCAACTGGCAGGTGTCTTACATGTTTCAAACAGAACACCATAGTTCCTGTTTCCAAGAAAGTGACGGTCACCTGCCTAAATTATTACGTTTTCTGACGACACAGCAGTGGTAGCCCTGATCACTGACAACGATGAGACAGCCTATAGGGAGGAGGTCAGATACCTGGCAGTGTGGTGCCAGGACAACAACCTCTCTCTCAGTGTGAGTAAGACAAAGGAGCTGATTGTGGACTATAAGAAAAGGAGGGCCGAACATGCCCCCATTAACATCGACAGGACTGAAGTGGAGCAGGTCATAAGTTTCAAGTTCCTTGGTGTAAACATCACCATCATGGTCCAAACACACCAAGACAGTCGTGAAGAGGGAATGACAACAGCTTTTATCCCTCAGAAGACTGAAAAGATTTGGCATGGTTCCCCAGATCCTCAAAAAGTTAGAAAGCTGCACCATTTAGAGCATCCTGACCGGTTGCATCACCGCCTGGTATGGTAACTGCTCAGCATCTGACCGTAAGGCACTGCAGAGGGTAGTGCGTATGGCCCAGTACATCACTGGGGCTAAGTTTCCTGACATCCAGGACCTATACACTAGGCGGTGTCAGAGGAAGGCCCAAAAAATTGTCAAAGACTCCAGTCACCCAAGTCATAGACTGTTCTCTCTGCTACTGCTGTCACGGCTGTTTGAAGGAGCGGACCAAAATGCAGCGTGTTCGTAGTTCCACATATTTATTAAACGTGAAACTAAATGCAATACATAAATACTTGAAATACAAAAACAACAAACCGTGACGCAGAGAGGACAACACACTGCTCAAAATATAATAACCCACAAACAGAAAGAGAAAAACCCTACTTAAATATGATCTCTAATCAGAGGCAATGAGGATCAGCTGCCTCCAATTAGAGATCAACCCCAAACAATCACAACATAGAAATAGACAAACTAGAACTTAAACATAGAAATAGAAAACATAGAACAACCCAAAACACCCCTTGTCACGCCCTGCCCTACTCTACTATAGAAAATTACATCTTACTAGGGTCAGGACGTGACAACTGCATGGCAAGCGGTACCGGACCGCCAAATCTAGGACCAAAAGGCTCCTTAACAGCTTCTACCCCAAGCCTTAAGACTGCTGAAGAACTAATCAAATGGCCACCCGGATTATTTACATTGACCCCTCCCCCCCTTTGTTTTTACACTGCTGCTACTCACTGTTTAATATCTATGCATAGTCACTTTACATATTACCTCGACTATCCTGTACCCCCGCACATTGACTCGGTACTGGTACCCCCTGTTTATAGTCTCGTTATTGTTATGTAAATTGTTTGTGTTACTTTTTGATTGATTATGTTTATTTAGTAAATATTTTTTATTTACTCTATTTCTTGAACAGCATTGTTGGTTAAGGGCTTGTAAGTAAGCATTTCATGGTAAGGTGCATGTGACAAATACAATTTTATTTGATTTGATTTTGTTTGTAATGAACAGTATATCTCAGAATCAGGTGCGTGCTTGGCATGAGGTCTTATGTACGGCTGCACCAGAAATTATTTTTAGGACTGTATTACAGGGATGGTTTTACAATAGGGTTAGCTATGGGTTTGGAATGTATCTCTTATCTTAACTTTAAAGTCTATAGGAGATTTTACTGGAACACATTACGTAAACAATTTAAGGAAATATGGGAGCTGGAGTGAGATTTTAGAAAGTGACAAAGAGAGGGACCAACAGAAAGAGAGAGAGGGATCAACACAGAGAGAGAAGGATCAACAGAGAGAGAGAGAGAGAGGGATCAACAGAAAGAGAGAGAGTGATCAACAGAGAGAGAGATCAACAGAGAGAGAGGGATCAACAGAAAGAGAGAGAAAGATCAACAGAGAGAGAGGGATCAACAGAAAGAGAGAGAGGGATCAACAGAAAGAGAGGGACCAACAGAAAGAGAGGGACCAACAGAGAGAGAGAGGGACCAACAGAAATAGAGAGGGATCAACAGAAGGAGAGAGAGGAATCAACAGAGAGAGAGGGATCAACAGAGAGAGAGAGGGATCAACAGAGAGAGAGGGATCAACAGAGAGAGAGGAATCAACAGAAAGAGAGAGGGATTAACAGAAAGAGAGGGATCAACAGAAAGAGAGAGTGATCAACAGAAAGAGAGGGACCAACAGAGAGAGAGAGACTGATCAAGATGTTGAGATTGCGAGAGTTCTAGAGGTAGTGGTAGAAAACTATTGGGAACTGGTGTAGATTGGGAACTGGTGTAGAACTGGTGTAGCACTCTTCAGACAAAGTTTAATTCTGCAACAAACTTATGTCACGAACTGGATACACAGTGACACCATGGTGATGAATGAGGTATTTCCAGGACGACAAGGTACTAGGTGGTTCTTCTTGGCTTGGCAGAGATGACGCCCTAAAGAATTTGAGTGGCAGGCAGGTAGTGAACTGGACCATCTGTCTCCTAGTCTATCTATCTATCGCTCTTTCTCTCTCTCTTTCTCTCTCTCTTTCTCTCTCTCTCTCTCTGTCTCGCTCTCTCAATTCAATTCATTTTCAACTTAAGGGCTTTATTGGCATGGGAAACGTATGTTTACATTGCAAAAGCAAGTGAAATAGATATATAAACAAAAGTGAAATAAACAATAAAAAATAAACAGTAAACATTACACTTACAAAAGTTCCAAAATAATAAAGACATTTCAAATGTCATATTATGTATATATACAGTGTCGTAATGATGTGCAAATAGTTAAAGCAAAAAAGGGAAAATAAATAAACATAAATATAGGTTGTATTTACAGTGGTGTTTGTTCTTCACTGGTTTCCCTTTTCTTGTGGCAACAGGTCACACATATTGCTGTTGTGATTGCACTCCCATATTCATTTCACTCAATAGATATGGGAGTTTACCAAAATTTGATTTGTTTTCAAATTATTTGTGGGTCTGTGTATTCTGAGGGAAATATGTGTCTCTAATATGGTCATACATTTGGCAGGAGGTTAGGAATTGCAGCTCAGTTTCCACCTAATTTTGTGGGCAGTGTGCACATAGCCTGTCTTCTCTTGAGAGCCAGGTCTGCCTATGGCGGCCTTTCTCAATAGCAAGGCTATGCTCACTGAGTCTGTACATAGTCAAAGCTTTCCTTAAGTTTGGGTCAGTCACAGTGGTCAGGTATTCTGCCACTGTGTACTCTCTGTTTAGGGCCAAATAGCATTCTAGTTTCCTCTGTTTTTTGATAAATTCTTTCCAATGTGCCAAGTAATTATCTTTTTGTTTTCTCATGATTTGGTTGGGTGTAATTGTGTTTCTATCCTGGGGCTCTGTGGTCTGTTTGTGTTTGTGAACAGAGCCCCGGGACCAGCTTGCTTAGGTGGCTCTTCTCCAGGTTTATTTCTCTGTAGGTGATGGCTTTGTTATGGAGGGTTTGGGAATCGCTTCCTTTTAGGTGGTTGTAGAATTTAACAGCTCTTTTCTTGGATTTTGATAATTAGCGGGTTTAGGCCTATTTCTCATCTACATACATTATTTGGTGTTCTACGCTGTACGTAGCGGATAATTTTGGTGTTTTGGTTGGTGAGTGGACCCCAGACCTCACAACCATAAAGGGCAATGGTTTCTATAACTGTTTCAAGTATTTTTATTCAGATCCTAATTGGTATGTCAAATTCTATGTTCCTTTTGATGGCATAGAAGGCCCTTCTTGCCTTGCCTCTCAGATCATTTACAGCTTTGTCGAAGTTACCTGTGGCACTGATGTTTAGGCCAAGTGCTTTAGGGCAACGGTGTCTAGATGGAATTTGTATTCGTGGTTCTGGGAACTGGATTTTTTTTGGAACACCATTATTTTTGTCTTACTGAGATTTACTGTCAAGGCCCAGGTCTGAGAGAAACTGTACAGAAGATCTAGGTGCTGCTGTAGGCCCTCCTTGGTTAGGGACAGAAGCTACAGATGATCAGAAAACAGTTGACATTTACATTTTTACATTTTAGTCATTTAGCAGACGCTCTTATCCAGAGCAACTTACAGTAGTGAATGCATACATTTCATACATTTTTTTTTCTGTGCTGGCCCCCCGTGGGAATCGAACCCACAACCCTGGTGTTGCAAACACCATGCTCTACCAACTGAGCTACAGGGAAGGCTGACTTCAGACTCTAGTAGGGTGAGGTTGGGTGCTGCAGACTGTTCTAGTGCCCTCGCCAAATCGTTAATATATATGTTGAAGATGGTGGGGCTTAAGCTGCATCCCTGTCTCACGCCCCAGCAATGTGGAAAGAAATGTGTTTGTTCTTTGCCAATTTTAACCGTACTTGTTTGTTTGTGTACATGGATTTTATAATGTCATATGTTTTTTCCCCCAACAACACCTTCCATCAATTTCTATAGCAGGCCCTCGTGCCAAATTGAGTCGAAAGCTTTTTTGAAATCAACAAAGCATGAGAAGACTTTGTCCTTGTTTTAGTTTGTTTGTCAATTAAGGTGTGCAGGGTGAATACGTGGTCTGTTGTACGGTAATATGGTAAAAAGCCAATTTGAGATTTGCTCAGTACATTGTTTACAGGATTTTCCCAAGGTTGCTTTTGAAGCAAATCCCACGGTAGTTATTTGACTCCACTTTTGTGGATTGGGGTGATCTGTCCTTTGTTCCAAATATTGGGGAAGATGCCAGAGCTGAGGATGATGTTAAAGAGTTAAAGTATAGACAATTGGAATTTGTGGTCTGTATATTTTATAATTTCATTTAGGATACCATCAACACCACAGGCTTTTTGGGGTTGGAGGGTTTGTATTTTGTCCTGTAGTTCATTCAGTGTAACTGGAGAAGTGGGTTCTGGTAGTCTTTAATAGTTTATTATTTTCTGGGTCTCTATGTTTTTGGTTGGATAGGTTTCTCAATTTCTGTCTTATGTTTTTGCATTCTTCATCGAACCATTTGTCATTGTTAATTTTAGATTTGATAGGGGAGCTGATAGGGAAGTCAAATGTACTGTTTAGGTTTTCAGGTTTACACCTTCTTTGTCTAAAAGGGATTGAATTTGTTGTTGCCTAATTGTTTTTTGGTAGATTTCCACACTACTCTCCTTCCATCTATAGCATTTCTTAATATTATTCTGTCTCTCTGTCTGTCTCTGTCTCTCTCTCTCTCTGTCTCTGTCTCTCTATCTCACACTCTGTCTGTCTGTCTGTCTGTCTGTCTGTCTGTCTGTCTGTCTGTCTGTCTGTCTGTCTGTCTGTCTGTCTGTCTGTCTGTCTGTCTGTCTGTCTGTCTGTCTGTCTGTCTGTCTGTCTGTCTGTCTGTCTGTCTCTCTCTCTCTCTCTCTCTCTCTCTCTCTCTCTCTTTCTCGCTCTCTATCTGTCCCTCCCTCTGTCTCTCTCTCTGCCAACCCCCCACTCTCTCGGCTCTCTGTCTATCTCTGTCCCGCTGCCCTAACTCTCTACCCTCCCTTCCTCACCCCCCTGCATCGTTACAGTGTGAAGCAGATGGGAGAACAGTGAGAGAGGGTTCCCATGTCCTGCCCGGGCTAACTTCTCTGCCACACACACACACACACACACACACACACACACACACACACACACACACACACACACACACACACACACACACACACACACACACACACACACACAAACGCACACACACGTCCCGCCTCGTCCCACTCAGACCCTGCTATAGCCATGATGACTCAGCCAAGGCACAGATACGTCCTGCTGCAGCCCAGTCTCCTAAAATAGCCCACTGCCTGTCTGACACACACACACAGACACACACACACACACTAGGGTCTGCATGAGTAATCACATTTTCATTGAAATTGCGATATTTTGCAATATTTATATCGCAAGATGCTGCAATATTTTATTTTTGATTTATTGCTAGAGTTGAGTTCTATATCCATCTATCTTTTTTTGGCCATTTCCCAATCCCACACACACCAAGCCCCGCCCCCTGTCACTCCAGTAGGCAGTTCCTCATGCTCCAGATTCACTCTGCATGCATTGACCAAACAACAGCATGCAGTCAACAGATTTTTCCAAACAAGAACAACTCAGCTTTTCACGTTGCTTCTTAATATATACAGTTGAAGTCAGAAGTTTACATACACCTTAGCCAAATACATTTAAACTCAGTTTTTCGCAATTCCTGACATTTAATCCTATCAAAAATTCCCTGTTTTAGGTCAGTTAGGACCACCACTTAATTTTAAGTAAGTGAAATAATAGTAGAGAGAATGATTTATTTCAGCTTTTATTTCTTTCTTCACATTCCCAGTGGGTCAGAAGTTTACATACACTCAATTAGTATTTGGTAGCATTGCCTTTAAATTGTTTAACTTCTTCGGGATCAGTGTCGATTCCACGGGACTGTTGAGCTAACGTAGGTTAATGTGATTAGCATGAGGTTGTAAGTAACAAGAACATTTCCCAGGACATAGACATATCTGATATTGGCAGAAAGCTTAAATTATTGTTTATCTAACAGCACTGTGCAATTTACAATAGATATCACAGTGAAAGAATACCATGCTATCGTTTGAGGAGAGTGCACAATCTTGAACATAAAAAGCTTTAATAATCAAATTAGGCATATTTCGGCAGTCTTGATACAAAATGTTAACAGAAATGCAATGGTTTATTTGATCAGTCTACAACTTTGTGCATACACTGATGCCATCTAGTGGCCAAAATGTACATTGCACCTGGGTTGGAATAATACATTATGGCCTTTCTCTTGCATTTTAAATATGACGAACAAAAAAATTACAAAAGAACAGTTGATTTTTTCTTTGTATTATCTTTTACCAGATCTATTGTGTTATATTCTTTTACATTCCTTTCACATTTCCACAAACTTCAAAGTGTTTCCTTTCAAATGGTACCAAGAATAATCATATCCTTGCTTCAGGGCCTGAGGTACAGGCAGTTAGATTTGGGTATGTCATTTCAGGCGAAAATTGTAAAAAGGGGCGGAACCTTAACTTGGGTCAAACATTTTGGGGAGCCTTCCAAAAGCTTCCCACAATAAGTTGGGTGAATTTTGGCCCATTCTTTCTGACAGAGCAGGTGTAACTGAGTCAGGTTTGTAAGCCTCCTTGCTTGCACATGATTTTTCAGTTCTGCCCACAAATTTTCTATAGGATTGAGGTCAGGGCTTTGTGATGGCCCTTCTAGTACCTTGACTTTGTTGTCCTTAAGCCATTTTGCCACAACCTTGGAAGTATGCTTCGGGTCATTGTCCATTTGGAAGACCCATTTGCGACCAAGCTTTAACTTCCTGACTGATGTCTTGAGATGTTGCTTCAATATATCCACATCATTTTCCTACCTCATGATGCCATCTGTTTTGTGAAGTACAGCAGTCCCTCTTGCAGCAAAGCACCCCCACAACATGATGCTGCCACCCCCGTGCTTCACGGTTGGGATGGTGTTCTTTGGCTTGCAAGCCTCCCCCTTTTTCCTCCAAACATAACGATGGTCATTATGGCCAAACAGTTATATTTTTGTTTCATCAGACCAGAGGACACTTCTCCAAAAAGTACGATCGTTGTCCCCATGTGCAGTTGCACACCGTACTCTGGCTTTTTATGGCAGTTTTGGAGAAGTGGCTTCTTCCTTGCTGAGCGGCCTTTCAGGTTATGTTGATATAGGACTCATTTTACTGTGGATATAGATACTTTTGTACCTGTTTCCTCCAGCATCTTCACAAGGTCCTTTGTTGTTGTTCTGGGATTGATTTGCACTTTTCGCACCAAAGTACATTCAACTCTAAAAGACAGAATGCGTCTCCTTCCTGAGCGGTATGACGGTTGTGTGGTCCCATGGTATTTATACTTGCGTACTATTGTTTGTACAGATGGACGTGGTACCTTCAGGCATTTGGAAATTGCTCCCAAGGATGAACCAGACTTGTGGTCTACAATTTTTTTGTGAGGTCTTGGCTGATTTCTTTTGATTTTCCCATGATGTCAAGTAAAGAGGCACTGAGTTTGAAGGTAGGCCTTGAAATACATCCACAGGTACACCTCCAATTGACTCAAATGATGTCAATTAGCCTATCAGAAGCTTCTAAAGCCATGACATCATTTTCTGGAATTTTCCAAGCTGTTTATAGGCACAGTCAACTTAGTGTATGTAAACTTCTGACCAACTGGAATTATGATACAGGGAATTATAGGTGAAAGAATCTGTCTATAAACAATTATTGGGAAAATTACTTGTGTCATTCACAAAGTAGACACCCTAACCGACTTGCCAAAACTATAGTTTGTTAACAAGAAATTTGTGGAGTGGTTGAAAAACGAGTTTTAGTGACTCCAACATAAGTGTATGTTAACTTCCAACTTCAACTGTATATGCTCTCTGTTAAACACTAGTTAGTTGGTTTTAGTAAGCTGCAAATGTGCCTAAAAAATTTCTGTTAGCCCCTAATGCTAATCACTAGCTAGCTATCTTGCTATCTACATTCACTGAAATCTTGCTAGCAAACTTTTGCTCCAATTCAGGTCTTTCCCTGTGGTAGATTATGTCAGCTTGTTCTTAATCAGAGAGGAAAAGGCAAAGATTATTCTAAATTCTTTGTCTGAATCTACCTATCTATTTAAATCAACCATCTCCTCCCTTACTTTTCATTCATTGTCCTGCCAAACAAAACTGCATTCCAAGTGCTGTATTCACTGTATTCCAACCATAACATGTGAGTGATCATTCAATTTATATGATTCCAACAGTTTACCCAAGTGTTTTGATCCATAATCACAAGTAAAATCTCAATATTTGCTACAACATTTGCAATTAGATTTTTTACCCATATCGTCCAGCCCTAACGCACGCACGCACGCACGCACGCACGCACGCACGCACGCACGCACACACACACACACACACTCACACACACACACACACACACACACTGGCACAGAGGCACTGATGTGTGCACGCAGATGTGCACACGCACGTATAAACACACACTCATACACCTCCTTCACTCTCTAATCAAACAGTAGTTAGCCCTTAGCACCGCTCTTATTGATTATTACACTGCAGTCAAACGATTCCTCCTTTGTCCTGCTGTACAGGTATGGTGTGGGATAACGGTGGTAATCAAGCATCCCAAGTGGCGCAGTGGTCTAACGCACTGCATTGCAGTGCTTGAGGCATCACTACAGACCTGGGTTTGATCCCAGGCTGTGTCACAGCCTGCCATGACCAGGAAGACCCATGAGGCGGTGTACAATTGGCCCAGTATCTTCTGGGTTAGGGGAGAGTTTGGCCAGCTGGGATTTCCTTGTCATATTGCGTTCTAGCGACTCCTTGTGCCTGCATGCTGACTTCGGTCACCAGCTGGATGGTGTTTCCTCCAACACATCGGTGCGGCTGGCTTCCGGGTTAAGCGAGCAGTGTGTCAAGAAGCAGCAGGGTTGTGTTTTAGAGGATGCATGGTGTCACGACTTCCGCCGAAGTTGGTTCCTCACCTTGTTCGGGCGGCGGTCGGTGTTGCCGGTCTTCTAGCCATCATCGATCCACTTTTCATTTTCCATTTGTTTTGCCTTGTCTTCCCACACACCTGGTTTCAATTCCATCATTACATGTTGTGTATTTAATTAACCCTCTGTTTCCCCCCATGTCCTTGTCCGGAATTGTTTATTGTAAGTGCTTGTGCACGTTATGTCTGGTGTGCGGCGGGTTTTGTACCCATTGATATATTGTTCTGTTTTCCGGTGGTTTTTATTATTAAACTGTGCCGTTATAAATACAGTTTTTGCTCTCCTGCGCCTGACTTCTCTGCCGCCAGTACGCACCTCTTACAGAATTCTGGACCAAACTATATGGCGTCAGCAGGAGCAGGTACCCCGGGTATAAGGGTGGAGGAGCGCGTCCGGGAGCATGCAGCAATGCTCCACCATCTTGGCACCGCCAGGGACCGCATTGTCCAGACAATGGACCGCTGGGAGAGACAGGGAGTTCTACCAGCGCCTCCACCAGCACAACCGGGGTCTCCAATACGCGTCCCTCCTTCTCCTGGTCACAGTGGGATTCGTCTCTCCCTTCCCCAGGAATACGATGGGACGGCTGTGAACTGCCAGGGGTTCCTGTTGTAGCTAGACCTATACCTGGCAACTGTCCACCCGGCTCCTTCAGGCCGTGAGAGGGTGTCCGCCCTCGTCTCGTGTCTCACTGGGAAAGCCCTGGAGTGGGCCAACGCCATGTGGAGAGAGGGAGATGCGGCGTTGGACCAGTTTGAGGAGTTCACCTGCCGCTTCCGGGCAGTCTTCGACCACCCGCCCGAGGGTAGAGCGGCGGGTGAGCGCCTCTTCCATCTGAGGCAGGGGACGAGGAGCGCCCAGGAGTTCGCCCTGGAGTTTCAGACCCTGGCTGCCGGTGCGGGATGGAACGACAGGGCTCTGATCGACCATTATCGCTGCAGTCTGTGCGAGGACGTCCGTGGGGAGTTGGCCTGCAGAGACACCACCCTCACATTCGACCAGCTGGTGGACATGTCCATCCGGCTGGATAACCTGCTGGCTACCCACGGACGTTCAGGTCGGGGTCTGTTGCTTCCATCCCCCCGCACCCTCTCTCCAATACACATGGAGCTGGGAGGGGCAGTGCACAGGGAGACCGGAGGGGGTTCCAGCTCGTGCACCATCTGTGGCCGCAGAGGTCACACTGCCGGTCGGCGCTGGAGAGGTTCCTCTGGGAGTTGAGGCAGCAGGCAGGGCACTCTTGTGTCACCCCAGGTGAGTCGGCACCAGGCTCACCCAGAGCCCTCTTTTGCAAACATGTTTGTGGATATTAATTTTCCTGAGTTTCCCCCGCATTCCCAGCATAAGGCGCTCATAGATTCAGGCGCAGCTGGGAACTTTATTGACAGATACTTTGCCATAGTTTAGGGATCCCTATTTTTCCAGTGGATATGTCCTTCCCAGTTCACACCCTAGATAGTCGACCATTGGGGTCGGGGCTAATTAAGGAGGCCACCGCTCCACTGGGCATGGTGATGCGGGAGGATCACAAGGAGAAAATACTTTTTTTCCTTATTGATTCTCCTGAGTTTCCCGTGGTGCTGGGCACACCCTGGTTGGCTTGTCATGACCCCACTATTTCGTGGCAACAGAGGGCTCTCACTGGGTGGTCACGAGAGTGCTCTGGGAGGTGTTTAGGGGTTTCCGTCGGTGCAACTACGGTGGAAAGCCCAGACCAGGTCTCCACCGTGCGCATCCCCTCTGAATATGCCAATTTGGCTCTCGCCTTCTGTAAGAAGAATGTGACTCAATTACCACCCCATCGACGGGGGGATTGTGCAATAAATCTCCTGATAGACGCAGCACTTCCCAGGAGTCACGTGTATCCCCTGTCACAAGAGGAGACGGCAGCTATGGAAACATATGTCTCCGAATCCCTGGAGCAGGGGTATATTCGGCCCTCCACTTCACCTGCCTCCTCGAGTTTCTTTTTTGTAAAGAAGAAGGATGGAGGTCTGCGCCTGTGTATTTACTATCGAGGCATCAACCAGATCACTGTGAGGTACAGTTACCCCCTACCTCTCATAGCCAGTGCGATTGAGTCAATGCACGGGGCGCGCTTCTTCACAAAATTGGATCTCAGGAGCGCTTACAACCTGGTGCGTATCCGGGAGGGGGACGAGTGGAAGATGGCATTTAGTACCACCTCAGGGCACTATGAGTACCTCGTCATGCCGTACGGGTTGATGAATGCTCCATCAATCTTCCAGGCCTTTGTTGACGAGATTTCCGGGACCTGCATGAGCAAGGTGTAGTGGTGTATAACGACAACATTCTGATATACTCCGCTACACGCGCAGAGCATGTGTCCCTGGTGCGCAGGGTGCTTGGTCGACTGTTGGAGCATGACCTGTATGTCAAGGCTGAGAAATGCCTGTTTTTCCAACAGTCAGTCTCCTTCCTAGGGTACCGCATTTCCACTTCAGGGGTGGAGATGGAGAGTGACTGCATTACAGCCGTGCGTAATGGGCTGACTCCCACCACGGTAAAGGAAGTGCAGCGGTTTCTAGGGTTTGCCATCTACTACCGAAGGTTTATCCGGGGCTTTGGTCAGGTAGCGGCTCCCATTACCTCACTGCTGAAGGGGGGACTGGTGCGTTTGCAGTGGTCAGCTGAGGCGGACAGGGCTTTTGGTCAGCTGAGGGCTCTGTTTACCTCGGCTCCCGTGCTGGCTCATCCGGATCCCTCTTTGGCATTTATAGTGGGGGTGGACGCGTCCGAGGCTGGGATAGGAGCCGTGCTCTCTCAGTGCTCGGGTATGCCACCAAAGCTCCGCCCCTGTGCCTTCTTTTCGAAGAAGCTCAGCCCGGCGGAGTGAAACTATGACGTGGGGGACCGGGAGTTGTTGGCTGTCGTCAAGGCATTGAAGGCGTGGAGACATTGGCATGAGGGGGCTAAACACCCTTTTCTCATCCGGACTGACCACCACAATCTGGAGTACATCCGGCGGCGAGGAGACTGAATCCTCACCAAACAAGGTGGGCGTTGTTTTTTTTTCCCCATTTTGTTTTCACCCTATCCTACAGACCAGGTTCCCAGAACACAAAGACAGACGCACTGTCCCGGATGTATGACACAGAGGAGCGGCCCATGGAACACACTCCCATACACCCGGCCTCTTGCCTGGGGGCACCGGTAGTGTGGGAGCTGGACGCGGACATTGAGCGGGCATTACGTACAGAGCCCACTCCCCTCCAATGTCCAGCTGGGCGTCTGTACGTTCCGTCTGCTGTCCGCGACTGTTTGATCTATTGGGCCCATTCGTCACCCTCCTCTGGTCATCTGGGTATCAGTCGGACAGTGCGCTGTCTTAGTGGGAAGTACTGGTGGTCCACTTTAGCTAAGGATTTATGGGGCTTATGTCTGCTCCTGCTCGGTGTGTGCCCAGTGCAAGGCCCCTACGCACTTGACCAGAGGGAAGTTACAACCCTTACCCATTCCACAACGGCCGTGGTCGCACCTGTCGGTGGATTTCCTAACGGATCTTCCTCCATCACAGGGTAACACCACGTTCTTGGTCGTTGTGGATCAGTTTTCTAAGTCCTGTCGTCTCCTCCCTTTGCCCGGTCTCCCTACAGCCCTACAGACTGCGGAGGCCCTGTTTACAAACGTCTTCCGGCACTACGAGGTGCCTGAGGACATAGTATCTGATCGAGGTCCCCAGTTCACGTCAAGGGTCTGGAGGGTGTTCATGGAACGTCTGGGGGTCTCGGTCAGCCTTACCTCGGGTTTTCACCCCGAGAGTAACGGGCAGGTGGAGAGAGTGAACCAGGATGTGGGTAGGTTTCTGCGGTCTTATTGCCAGGACCGGCCGGGGGAGTGGGCGGCGTTCGTGCCCTGGGCAGAGATGGCCCAGAACTCGCTCCGCCACTCCTCCACTAACCTCTCCCCCTTCCAGTGTGTACTGGGGTACCAGCCGGTTCTGGCGCCTTGGCATCAGAGCAAGCTCGAGGCTCCTGTGGAGGATGACTGGTTTAGGCGCGCTGAGTAGACATGGGACGCCGCTCATGTGCACCTTCAGCGGGCCGTGAGGCACCAGAAAACCTGCGCAGATGCCACCGCAGTGAGGCGGGTCTGGCTCTCGACCCGAAACCTGCCCCTCCGCCTGCCCTGCCGGAAGCTGGGCCCGCAGTTTGTGGGGCCATTCAAAGTCCTGAGGAGACTGAATGAGGTATGTTACAGGTTACAGCTTCCCCCTGATTATCGAATGAACCCCTCGTTCCATGTGTCTTTCCTCAGGCCGGTGGTGGCTGGTCCACTCCAGGAGTCTGAGGTGCGGGAGGTTCCTCCGCCCCCTCTGGACATCGAGGGGGCCCCGGCGTATGCATTTCGATCCATCCTGGATTCGAGGCGTCGGGTGAGGGGCCTTCAGTACCTCGTGGAGTGGAAGGGGTACAGTCCGGAGGAGAGATGCTGGGTGCCGGTGGAGGATGTGTTAGACCCATCAATGCTGCGGGATTTCCACCGTCTCCATCCGGATCGCCCTGCGCCTTGCCCTTGACGCGCGGCCCGAAGGGGGGGGGAGGGGGGGGGTACTGTCACGACTTCCGCCGAGGTCGGTCCCTCTCCCTGTTCGGGCGGCGTTCGGCGGTCGACGTCACCGGTCTTCTAGCCATCACTGATCCATCTTTCATTTTCCATTGGTTTTGTCTTTATTTTCTACACACCTGGTTTTCATTATCCAATTCCATGTTCATGTATTTAACCCTCTGTTTCCTCCATGTTTGTTGTGCGTGATTATTTCTATGTTCAGTTTGGTTCATGATGGCTGGTTTTTTGACGGGTGCTATGTTCACCCGTGCGTAATGTTTACCGTTGGTTATTGGTCAAGTGTATTTATTTACCTTGTGCCTTTGTTTTTTGAGTAAAGTAAGTTGCTCACTCATTTTGCTCTCCTGCGCCTGACTTCATGCACCAGCTACACCCACCTTCTGACATTCACAGCAGCAAGATTTGTGACCTATTGTCACAAGAAAAGGGCAACCACTGAAGAACAAACACCATTGTAAATTCAACCCATATTTATGTTTATTTATTGTCCCTTTGTACTTTAACCATTTGCACATTGTTATAACACTGTCTATATACATAATATGACATTTGTAATGTCTGAATTCTTTTGGAACTTCTGTGAGTGTAATATTTACTGTTCATTTTTAGAGAGAGAGAGAGAGAGAGAGAGAGAGAGAGAGAGAGAAGCACGACTGACAGAGATAATAATAAGATTAGAGGTTTAATGGAAAAGCTTTTGCAACTATGCTTATGACCACAGCAAGACCACAGGCTCAGATATCGTCATTGGTCACCCACTGATGTAAACCATCATACATTTCATGATGGTATATTCTTAAATCAATGTGAAATACCCAAACCAGTTTACTTACCTGCTCACCAATAGGAACAAAAAAATCCAATCACACACACACACACACGCGCACGCGCACGCGCACGCGCACGCGCACGCGCACACACACACACATACACACACACACACACACACACACACACAACCCCCTAACCCAGATGATGCTGGGCCAATTGTGCTCCACCTCGCGACACAGCTTGGGATCAAACCCGGCTCTGTAGTGACGCCTCTAGCACTGCAACGCAGTGTCTTAGAGCACTGCGCTACTCGGGAGTCCGAACACAGGTTTTTAGACATTTTTGCAAATGTATAAAAACTTCGAAACAGAAATACTTTATTTACATATGTATTCAGACCATTTGCTATAAGTCTCGAAATTGAGCTCAGGTGCATGTTTCCATTGATTATTCGTGAGATGTTTCTACAACTTGATTGGAGTCCACCTGTGGTAAATTCAAATGATTAAACATGATTTGGAAAGGCACACACCTTCCTATATAAGCTCTGAGACAGGTGTGTGTAGAGGCACACTTCTGTGGAAGGGTACCAAAATATTTCTGCAGCATTGATGGTCCCCAAGAACACAGTGGTTTCCATCATTCTTAAATGAAAGAAGTTTTGAACCACCAAGACTCTTCCTAGAGCTGGCCGCCTGGCCAAAGTGAGCAATCTGAGGAGAATGGCTTTGGTCTGTGAGGTGGCCAAGAACCCAATGTCAACTCTGACAAAGCTCCAGAGTTCCTCTGTGGAGATGGGAGAACCTTCCAGAAGGACAATCGTCTTTGCAACACACCAATCAGGCCGTTATGGTATAAGGGCCAGATGGAAGCCACTCCTCAGTAAATGGCACATGACAGTGTCGTGTCTTTGGTATCATTAAAACGGAAGACATGTTTATCAAATAACTCTATGTAATTATTATTACGCGATTAAACTGATTAATCGTGTAACTGTAATTAACTAGAAGGTCGGGGCACCAAGGAAAATATTCAGATTACAAAGTTATAATTTTCCTAATATAACTTTCAGATATTAGAATATCTTATTAATTAGTCTCCTTTAATGATGTGTTAGTTTACCTCACGTCAATCTCATTCCAAACGTCGTAAATTGTTGGTTATCTGCACGAACCCAGTCTTCACTATGAGTCATTCATACATCAATTGTCTTAAAATAATTGATTTACTAATCTAAGTAATTCACAGAAATGCATAACAAACAGATATGGTTACAAGGAAATGATAGGAGAATGTGCCCTAGTGGGCTAAACCGGCATGGTGGCTTGTTACACAAAGAAAGGGGGTTGGGCTTGAATGAAAGAGCGGGAAGACTGAGGAACAAAGACTGCAGCTATGCTATCGTAAATACATTATCGTATGCATTCTAAATTGCCGTCCATTGGGAAAAGGAAAAGGCAATAAATATTTACTCTGAGCTGCGCTTCGGTAGGTTGGTCGTAGCTGCTGGCCGTGTTGGCCAACAGAGGTCTTCCTGTCCTCGGAACAATGTCACTGGTGGTAAAATGGATACGTTGTAGTATCTTCGTTGTGTGTTAGACTGGATACGTCGTCCGTCCTTTCCTAGCCCACGTCCACAGCGGCCGCTGCTAACTCAACGGCAAGGAAGTATCACTTCTGTAGCATCATGCTGTGGGGATGCAAAGTACAGAGAGATCCTTGATGAAAACTTGCTCTAGAGTGTAAGTAGACAGCCAAGACAATGCAGAAGTGGCTTCGGGACAAGTCTCTGAATGTCCTTTAGTGGCCCAGCCAGAGCCCGGACTTAAAACCGATTTAACATCTCTGGAGAGACTTGAAAATAGCTGTGCAGCAACGCTCCCCATCCAACCTGACAGAGCGTGAAAGGATCTGCAGAGAAGAATAGGAGAAAATCCCCAAATACAGGTGTGCCCCAGAAGACTCGAGGCTGTAATCGCTGCCAAAGGTGCTTCAACAAAGTACTGAGTAAAGGATCTGAATACTTATGTAAATGTGATATTTCAGTTTTTAATTTTGAATACATTTGCAAAAATGTAAAAAAAAATGTTTTGCTTTGTCATTAGGGGGTTATGTGTGTAGATTATTTAATCAATTTTAGAATAAGGCTGTAATGTAACAAAATGCGGAAAAAAGTAAAGGGGTCTGAATACTTTCCGAATGCACTGTATTCTGTCTGTACATTGTCTATTGCTGGCAGCACCTATTCACTAAGTCAAATTCAGAGTATGTGTAAGTGTTCTTAGCGAATGTGTTACATCTGCTTCTGCCACACCTTCCACTTCTCATCCTGTGTTTACCTAACCCGCCGCCCCAGTGTTCTCTCCCTCTTCCTCTCTGTGTGATTGTGTGAGGGTGGAGACAGGTGTGCTGGAGGCAGAGCAGATCCCCATCAGCTGCAACCTGTTCCATAATCAAGACCTCTACAAATACTCAGTCCTGCCACTTCCACGCTGCCAGATCATAACCTCTGCTCATTCTGCCCACTCTGACTTTGGCCCTTGTCTCCAGTCCCACGTCTTGTCAGTCCTGCTACTCTGTCCACTCTACTGCATCCTTGGATTCCTCTCCGGACCTGCTTACCCAGTCCCAACTCCCCTCTCTCCAGCCTCAGCCTCCGCCTCCGCACCTGGCTTCCTGCAACCCGCCCAAGATTCCCCTGGCCTGCATCCCACCTTCCCCCTGTTTTTCAATAAATACCTTGTTTACCTCATCCCAGTCTCCTCATCTGAGTCTGCTCTTGGCTTCACCTGTTCCACTCCGCGTAACACAATAAAGTGATTCTGATTCTGATTCTGACACACACACACACACACACACACACACACACACACACACACACACACACACACACACACACACACACACACACACACACACACACACACACACACACACTAGATAGAGTTGTCCTTTGCTAGTGCTGCCCAATCGATGGTGACTTGGCTTTCGGTTGCAGAGGATAAACAGAAAAGGGAGATTGAGATAGCTCTGGGGCTAGCATTGATGTGTGTGTATGTGTGTGTTCATTTGTGTGTGTGTGTGTGTGTGTGTGTGTGTGTGTGTGTGTGTGTGTGTGTGTGTGTGTGTGTGTGTGTGTGTGTGTGTGTGTGTGTGTGTGTGTGTGTGTGTGTGTGTGTCTTCTTAAGAAATAACACATACCGTTGGCCTCTATTTTCTCTGGCGTTAAAGTGGCGCTAGAGTCAAACACATTCATTTGCAATTTCGTCAGGTTCGTCAATTTACCTGTCTTATATCAGCTCGCTTTCACTCGGTTGGGAGGTTGTTGTGTTTCTCCGGGCTAACATTGATGTGTGAGTAAAGAGAGTGTAACTGTCCTGATCCCTGAGTGAGATCGTTGACGCTAGGCTAATTGTCCTGGAGAAATCAATGACCAAGTGTTGGCTTGTTAATGGGGCTCAGGATTACAGCAGTAGGCTATGGCGACACCAGGATGATAGTATGAGTGTCTATGTACTGTATAATATACCTTTCAGCTATGTACAGTATAATATACCTTTCAGCTATGTACTCTATAATATACTGTCAACTATGTACTCTATAATATACCTTTCAGCTATGTACTGTCAGCTATGTACTGTACAATATACTGTCAGCTATGTACATACAGTACCAGTCAAAAGTTTGAACACCTACTCATTCAAGGGTTTTTCTTTTTTTTAAAATATTTTCTACATTATAGAATAATAGTGAAGACATCAAATCTATGAACTAACACACATGGAATCATGTAGAAACCAAAAAAGTGTTTATATTTATATTTTAGATTCTTCAAAGTAGCCAACCTTTGCCTTGATGACAGCTTTGCACACTCTTGGCATTATCTCAACCAGCTTCATGAGGTAGTTACCTGGAATGCATTTCTATTAACAGGTGTGCCTCATGAGGAATGCTGAGCACTTGTTGGCTGCTTTTTCTTCACTCTGCGGTCCAACTCATTCCAAACCATCTCAATTGGGTTGAGGTCGGGTGATTGTGGAGGCCAGGTTATCTGATGCAGCACCATCACTCTCCTTCTTGGTCAAAAAGCCCTTACACAGCCTGGAGGTTTGTTTTGGGTCATTGTTCTTTAGAAAAACAAGTGATAATCCCACGAAGCGCAAACCAGATGGGATGGCATATGGCAGCAGAATGCTGTGGTAGCCACACTAGTTAAGTGTGCCTTGAATTCTAAATATATCACAGGCAGTGTCACCAGCATTGCACCCCCACACCATCACACCTCCTCCTCCATGCTTCATGGTGTGAACCACACATGCCGAGATAATCCGTTCACCTACTCTGCATCTCACAAAGACACAGCGGTTGGAACGAAAAATCTCAAATTTGGACTCATCAGACCAAAGGACAGATTTCCACCGGTCTAATGTCCATTGCTTGTGTTTCTTAGCCCAAGCAAGTCTCTTCTTATTATTGCTGTCCTTTTGTAGTGGTTTCTTTGCAGCAATTCGACCATGAAGGCCTGATTAACACAGTCTCCTCTGAACAGTTGATGTTGAGATGTGTCTGTTACTTGAACTTTGTGAAGCATTTATTTGGGCTGCAATTTCTGAGGTTGGTAACTCTAATGAACTTATCCTCTGCAGAAGAGGTAACTCGGGGTCTTCCTTTCCTGTGGCGGTCCTCATGACAGCCTGTTTCATCTTAGCTCTTGATGGTTTTTGCGACTGCACTTGAAGAAACTTTCAAAGTTCTTGACATTTTCTGGATTGACTGACCTTCACATCTTAAAGTAATAATGGACTGTCATTTCTCTTTGCTTATTTGAGCGGTTGTTGCCATAATATGGACTTGGTCTTTTACCTAATAGGGCTATCTTCTGTATACCACCCCTACCTTGTCACAACACAACTGATTGTCTCAAACGCATTAAGAAGGAAAGACATTTCACAAATTAACTTTTAACGAGGCGCACATGTTAATTGAAATGTATTCCAGGTGACTACCTCATGAAGCTGGTTGAGAGAATGCCAAGAGTGTGCAAAGCTGTCATCAAGGCAAAGGGTGGCTACTTTAAAGAATCTCAAATATAAAATATATTTTGATTTATTTATATACATGATTGGTTACTACATGATTCCATTTGTGTAATTTCATAGTTTTGATGTCTTCAGTATTATTCTACAATGTAGAAAATATAAAAAATGAAGAAACTCTGTATAATATACTGAGACCAACATACATATGGTATAGATTGATGGATTAGATTGATGCTTTGTTGATCCCTGAAGAGAAGTTTAAATACTATAGTTCCCAAATGCTTCGGCTTTGGCTCAGCTGGCCAATGTAGTGTTGATTTGAACTGATACAAGCATCTCATGGAGTAATGACTTGATTCTTCTGTGGAACAGAACAATTAGAGGTAAATGTTTGGCTGGTGTTCTCCGATGACAAACACTACTTTGTTTGTGATCACAGAACATCTGCTCTTAGTGAATCCTCCTTTCTACTCAGTAATCTGGAACCATTTGATCATTCCATAAACACGACACACACACGTTCGCTCGCTCGCTCGCACGCACACACACTTATTTTTTAAATCAATTTTAAAGCCAATAACATTCTTTTTTCCAGGGGTTCTATTCTACAACCTTTGATTTTCAAGGGCTTTTCATCACCACGGTGTTTTTGATGTCATGACATTGTGGAATAGAAAATAAATCCTGCGGAGGGATAAGTAGATAAATAAAGCAGTGATGTGCCTGTGAAGGTGCCATGATATATCAGTGAGGAGTTTAGACAACCGCAGACTCCGTTAATCAGAACTACTTGAATCAACATGAAGACGGTAACGTGCTGTTAACGAGCAGTCAGAAAGCAAGTCAAGGTGATACCGGAAACAGCTAGGGCAGGTGTGTGTGTGTGCAGATTTGTGTGTGTGTGTTTCTGCCCGTGTGCTTGAGCGCGTGCGTTTGTGTTAGAACATAGAGAATCAGCGGTTTAACAAGAAGGCAGGACAGAACAATCTCACAGAACAATCTGTAAGTCTGTAATAGTGAGGAATCTTCGTATAGAGTTTGGATTATTAAATATAATTACACACACCTCGCTTGTTTCCATGGGGGTCAGACTACTTCATGTGTCAGTTATGACTACTTCCTGTGTGTGAGAGAGAGCGAGAGAGCGAGAGAGCGAGAGAGAGAGAGAGAAAGAGCGAGAGAGAGAAAGAGAGATAATGCAATTTTTTTTGCACTCTGAAAAATATTGAAAAAATCAAAAGGGAGGGATGGATGGGAGGGAGGGAGGGATGGATGGATGGGAGGGAGGGAGGGAGGGATGGATGGGAGGGAGGGAGGGATGGGAGGGAGGGAGGGATGGATGGATGGGAGGGAGGGAGGGAGGGAGGGATGGATGGATGGGAGGGAGGGAGGGAGGGAGGAAGGGAGGGAGGGAGGGAGGGAGGGGAGGGGAGGGAGGGAGGGAGCGATGGGAGGCAGGGAGGGAGGGAGGGATGGGAGGGAGGGATGGATGGGAGGGAGGGAGGGAGGGGAGGGAGGGAGGGAGCGGAGGGAGGGAGGGAGGGAGGGAGGGAGGGAGCGATGGATGGGAGGGAGGGAGGGAGGGAGGGAGGGAGGGATGGATGGATGGGAGGGAGGGATGGGAGGGAGGGAGGGAGGGAGGGGAGGTAGAGTTGGCAGGGAGGAGATGTTTCAACTGGTTGTTTTACCACCAGATAGTTTTTCTCCTCATGGTGTTGTTGTGATACCCCTTTCCTTCACTCAGTGACCAAACACGCCCTCTTAGGCCTCATGGTTGGAATGTTATTAAACACAATTTTTTTTTTTTTAATCTGACAAAAATCCAGTGTTTCTATGTCAGACAGTTTTGTTATAGTTCAGTCTTCTGTGATGTATATAAAGTGTAATATTGGGATGCAAACTCAAAGTGTAATACATTTCAACTCTATAGTATCTGACATGGTACAGGTGTCTTCTTTTTTTAAGCTATGTGTGTGAGGTGTATACTTTTGTTTCAAAGTAGATTTGTTTACAGTTTTTTACAATCGCTAGGACCCATTTCTCAATACTTAGGTCACTTTTTCAAAACTCTTCACACAGTGAACACAACAGCAGTCTATGTGGGCTAAACTGTGGATCATTTTTCATTGCTTTGGAACAAAATGCATTCAATGACTATATCTTTCAAATTTCATGAATTCTTTTCTCACTCAGACACAACCACCACGAAAACTCTATGTACCTACAGGCCAATTTGCAGATCTTTACATACGCTTTTCAAAACTGTTAAACTTAAGTTCAAAACCTAACGTAACACAAAATTGAATAAGACATCAATTTGCTAAATTTTTACAGTAATACCGTATTGAAATATATTCCAAATCTAAAAAATGAAATACAATCAAAACAATTAGACCAACCACAGCTGATTCCCATTGTAGCTGAACACCTACCCAGGTGTTAGTCTTTCAAATACATTACCATCTATACAAAAGGGGACATCTTAGGAATAATGCTGTACTGTAATGTAAACATGGACCCAGCCAGAGATAGAGAAGTGGCTGACAGAGGAAGAAGAGTGTCTGGGAGAGGGAGAGGGAGAGGAGTACGTATGCGTGGTGGAAGAAGACTGAAAGGAAGATCAAGAGCTGTAGTCTCAGATGAGATTAGGGCTACTATAATTGATCATGTAATAAATCATGGTCTATCAAGAGAGATGCTGGTCTGAGAGTGCAGCCAAATCTGCTACTCTCAACGGTGGCATCTATTGTGAGAAATTTCTGGCAAAACAACAGGTAAGATGTGTGTTCCGCAAGGGCATCTGACTGAAACATTACAGAAGTAAATTGAGCAAAGCCTCTAAACCTACTTGTGTGTAATTGTAATTGTTTTTGTATTTCTGCTTAGGACCCAACGGTTACCTCCTACAGGCAGGAGAGGTAGTATTTTCACTGCTGTGCAGGAAACTGCAATCGTTGATATGGTCATCAGAAACAATGACAAAAAACTCACAGAGATTCGGGACAAGTGTTGGCAGACAATGTAAGCATAACAACTATTTCTAGAGCCCTGAAACAACATCAAGTCAGGATGAAGCAGTTGTACACTGTCCTCTTTGAGAGGAACTGAACGAGTCAAGTAACTCAGGAACCAATATGTCCAGGTCAGATGACTAGAAAATACAGATCTGATTTTGAACTAAACCAAACAGGGCAGAGGCACACAATGGCATGTTTTTAGGTATAATGTAAACTACCGTAACAGCCTAACTCTTATGTTGCCTTGTGGATTTATTTTAGAGAGTCATGGAGATTGAAGCCAGGCAAACACCCCACATATTCATCTTTGTGGATGAGGCTGGTTTCAACTTGGCCAAAACACGGCGGCGAGGAAGGAATGTGATTGGGAAAAGAGTCACGGTGGATGTCCCGGGCCAGAGGGGTGCCAACATCACAATGTGTGCAGCAGTATCCTCTGATGGATTGCTGTTACACAAACCGCTAATTGGACCATACAACACCGAGCATCTCATTTCATTCGTGGATGACCTCTATGGAAGGGTTGTGCCAGGTGAGGAAAGGGTTGCAGTGAGGCCAAATCGGACAACGTTTGTAATTGTATGGGACAATGTGGTATTTCACCACTCCTGTGCAGTCACAGAGTGGTGTGCAGCCCAGCCCAGGATGGTGTCACTTTTCCTCCTTCCTTACTCTCCATTCCTCAACCCCATAGAGGAATTATTTTCCTCATGGAGGTAAAAGGTTTATGACCACCATTCACATAATCAAATGTCCCTCCTGGACGCAATGCTGGATGCCTGGACATATCTGCAGAAGATTGCCAGGGATGGACCATACGTGCCAAAAGATTCTTTCCTAGGTGTATTGCCCAAGATGACACGTGGAACCTGTGGCCAAATGCAGAAGACAGGGTTGACTAGTATTGCTACTGTATCAAAAAATGACATAAAACATATTGAAGCATATTGCCTGTCTGATTCATTCCTGTAACATATACTGCAGTGAATTCTAAACAGTAGAGAGGTGTCATTCCTGTAACATATACTGCAGTGAATTCTAAACAGTAGAGAGGTGTCATTCCTGTAACATATACTGCAGTGAATTCTAAACAGTAGAGAGGTGTCATTCCTGTAACATATACTGCAGTGAATTCTAAACAGTAGACAGGTGTCGTTCCTGTAACATGTACTGCAGTGTATTCTAAACAGTAGAGAGGTGTCATTCCTGTAACATATACTGCAGTGTATTCTAAACAGTAGAGAGGTGTCATTCCTGTAACATATACTGCAGTGTATTCTAAACAGTAGAGAGGTGTCATTCCTGTAACATATACTGCAGTGTATTCTAAACAGTAGAGAGGTGTCATTCTTGTTTTGTAAAGAAAACATTGTGTAGTGCTACCTGTTGTTAGTGTTTTTTAGGTCATTGTTTTATGAGTGACAGCGTGTGCCTGTTGGGTGAAAACCTTTGCTAGTATTATGGAAGAATGAGTTAATTTGAGACATATGTGAAGTGTTTTGGTAGTTTTAGTGCATTTTGAATGAGAAATTAACTGCTGTGCCAAGCTGAAAGTTGGTTAGGAGAACTGTGTGAAGAGTTTTGAAAAAGTGACCTAAGTATTGAGAAATGGGTCCTAGCGATTGTTAAAAAAACTGTAAGACTACAAAGAATCCCTCTGTGTGACCCTGATTTAGTGAGGTGACACACACTTCCTCTGTTCTGACTGGATCTCAACAGAGCTTGTTGAAGTCTGTGTGTGTGTGTGTGTGTGTGTGTGTGTGTGTGTGTGTGTGTGTGTGTGTGTGTGTGTGTGTGTGTGTGTGTGTGTGTGTGTGTGTGTGTGTGTGTGTGTGTGTGTGTGTGTGTGTGTTCTCTGTGGTATGGGATAGGATTCTGTGCTCATTCTGAATCCCTCTGACACCATTTTCTTTGATTTTTAAATTTACATTTACATTTACATTTAAGTCATTTAGCAGACGCTCTTATCCAGAGCGACTTACAAATTGGTGCATTCACCTTAAGATATCCAGTGGAACAACCACTTTACAATAGTGCATCTAAATCTTTTCGGGGGGGGGGGGTAGAAGGATTACTTTATCCTATCCCAGGTATTCCTTAAAGAGGTGGGGTTTCAGGTGTCTCCGGAAGGTGGTGATTGACTCCGCTGTCCTGGCGTCGTGAGGGAGCTTGTTCCACCATTGGGGTGCCAGAGCAGCGAACAGTTTTGACTGGGCTGAGCGGGAGCTGTGCTTCCTCAGAGGTAGGGAGGCGAGCAGGCCAGAGGTGGATGAACGCAGTGCCCTTGTTTGGGTGTAGGGCCTGATCAGAGCCTGAAGGTACGGAGGTGCCGTTCCCCTCACAGCTCCGTAGGCAAGCACCATGGACTTGTAGCGGATGCGAGCTTCAACTGGAAGCCAGTGGAGAGAGCGGAGGAGCGGGGGGACGTGAGAGAACTTGGGAAGGTTGAACACCAGACGGGCTGCGGCGTTCTGGATGAGTTGTAGGGGTTTAATGGCACAGGCAGGGAGCCCAGCCAACAGCGAGTTGCAGTAATCCAGACGGGAGATGACAAGTGCCTGGACTAGGACCTGCGCCGCTTCCTGTGTGAGGCAGGGTCGTACTCTGCGAATGTTGTAGAGCATGAACCTACAGGATCGGGTCACCGCCTTGATGTTAGTGGAGAACGACAGGGTGTTGTCCAGGGTCACGCCAAGGTTCTTAGCACTCTGGGAGGAGGACACAAGGGAGTTGTCAACCGTGATAGCGAGATCATGGAACGGGCAGTCCTTCCCTGGGAGGAGGAGCAGCTCCGTCTTGCCGAGGTTCAGCTTGAGGTGGTGAGCCGTCATCCACACTGATATGTCTGCCAGACATGCAGAGATGCGATTCGCCACCTGGTTATCAGAAGGGGGAAAGGAGAAGATTAATTGTGTGTCGTCTGCGTAGCAATGATAGGAGAGACCATGTGAGGATATGACCGAGCCAAGTGACTTGGTGTATAGTGAGAATAGGAGAGGGCCTAGAACAGAGCCCTGGGGGACACCAGTGGTGAGAGCACGTGGTGCGGAGACAGATTCTCGCCACGCCACCTGGTAGGAGCGACCTGTCAGGTAGGACACAATCCAAGCGTGGGCCGCGCCGGAGATGCCCAGCTCGGAGAGGGTGGAGAGGAGGATCTGATGGTTCACGGTATCAAAGGCAGCAGATAGGTCTAGCAGGATGAGAGCAGAGGAGAGAGAGTTAGCTTTAGCAGTGCGGAGAGCCTCCGTGACACAGAGAAGAGCAGTCTCAGTTGAATGCCCAGTCTTGAAACCTGACTGATTAGGATCAAGAAGGTCATTCTGAGAGAGATAGCAGGAGAGCTGGCCAAGGACGGCACGTTCAAGAGTTTTGGAGAGAAAAGAAAGAAGGGATACTGGTCTGTAGTTGTTGATGTCGGAGGGATCGAGTGTAGGTTTTTTCAGAAGGGGTGCAACTCTCGCTCTCTTGAAGACGGAAGGGACGTAGCCAGCGGTCAAGGATGAGTTGATGAGCGAGGTGAGGTAGGGGAGAAGGTCTCCGGAAATGGTCTGGAGAAGAGAGGAGGGGATAGGGTCAAGTGGGCAGGTTGTTGGGCGGCCGGCCGTCACGAGACGCGAGATTTCATCTGGAGAGAGAGGGGAGAAAGAGGTCAAAGCACAGGGTAGGGCAGTGTGAGCAGGACCAGCGGTGTCGTTTGGCTTAGCAAACGAGGATCGGATGTCATCAGCCTTCTTTTCAAAATGGTTGACGAAGTCATCCGCAGAGAGAGAGGAGGGGGGGGGGAGGAGGATTCAGGAGGGAGGAGAAGGTAGCAAAGAGCTTCCTAGGGTTAGAGGCAGATGCTTGGAATTTAGAGTGGTAGAAAGTGGCTTTAGCAGCAGAGACAGAAGAGGAAAATGTAGAGAGGAGGGCGTGACAGGATGCCAGGTCCGCAGGGAGGCGAGTTTTCCTCCATTTCCGCTCGGCTGCCCGGAGCCCTGTTCTGTGAGCTCGCAGTGAGTCGTCGAGCCACGGCGCAGGAGTGGAGGACCGAGCCGGCCTGGAGGATAGGGGACAGAGAAAATCGAAGGATGCAGAAAGGGAGGAGAGGAGGGTTGAGGAGGCAGAATCAGAAGATAGGTTGGAGAAGGTTTGAGCAGAGGGAAGAGATGATAGGATGGAAGAGGAGAGAGTAGCGGGAGAGAGAGAGCGAAGGTTGGGACGGCGCAATACCATCCGAGTAGGGGCAGAGTGAGAAGTGTTGGATGAGAGCGAGAGGGAAAAGGATACAAGGTAGTGGTCGGAGACTTGGAGGGGAGTTGCAATGAGATTAGTGGAAGAACAGCATCTAGTAAAGATGAGGTCAAGCGTATTGCCTGCCTTGTGAGTAGGGGGGAAGGTAAGAGGGTGAGGTCAAAGGAGGAGAGGAGTGGAAAGAAGGAGGCAGAGAGGAAAGAGTCAAAGGTAGACGTGGGGAGGTTAAAGTCACCCAGAACTGTGAGAGGTGAGCCATCCTCAGGGAAGGAACTTATCAAGGCATCAAGCTCATTGATGAACTCTCCAAGGGAACCTGGAGGGCGATAAATGATAAGGATGTTAAGCTTGAAAGGGCTGGTAACTGTGACAGCATGGAATTCAAATGAGGAGATAGACAGATGGGTCAGGGGAGAAAGAGAGAATGTCCACTTGGGAGAGATGAGGATTCCAGTGCCACCACCCCGCTGGCTCGATGCTCTAGGGGTATGCGAGAACACGTAGGCAGACGAGGAGAGAGCAGTAGGAGTAGCAGTGTTATCTGTGGTAATCCATGTTTCCGTCAGCGCCAGGAAGTCTAGGGACTGGAGGGTAGCATAGGCTGAGATGAACTCAGCCTTGTTGGCCGCAGACCGGCAGTTCCAGAGGCTGCCGGAGACCTGGAACTCCACGTGGGTCGTGCGCGCTGGGACCACCAGGTTAGAGTGGCAGCGGCCACGCGGTGTGAAGTGTTTGTATGGCCTGTGCAGAGGGGAGAGAAGAGGGATAGCCAGACACATAGTTGACAAGCTACAGAAGAGGCTACGCTAATGCAAAGGAGATTGGAATGACAAGTGGACTACACGTCTCGAATGTTCAGAAAGTTAAGCTTACGTTGCGAAAATCTTATTGACTAAAGTGACGAAAATGCTAGCTAACTAACACAACACTACACTAATCAAGTCGTTGTAATGTAATAGTTTCTACAGTGCTGCTAGTCGGTAGAGGTTGGCTATTATACAAAAGCAACTTTGTAGCTAGCTAACATAACATAACACTAATCAAGACGTTCCTTTGTAATGTATTTAGTTTCTACAATGCTGCTCGTCGGTAATATTTGGCTGGGTATGGAACAATGGCGTCGCGGGGGACGGAAATAGCTGGCTAGCTAACCTAGCTAACCTAGCTAGCCTCGATATTTACTAAACTACACAATTATCAAGCTATGACAAAGACAGCTATGTAGCTAGCTAGCTAACACTGCACTAGTCAAATCGTTCCGTTGTAATGTAATAGTTTCTACAGTGCTGCTAGTCGGTAGAGGTTGGCTATTATACAAGAGCAACTTTGTAGCTAGCTAACATAACATAACACTAATCAAGACGTTCCTTTGTAACGTATTTAGTTTCTACAATGCTGCTCGTCGGTAATAGTTGGCTGGGTATGGAACAATGGCGTCGCGGGGGACGGAAATAACTGGCTAGCTAACCTAGCTATTACTAAACTACACAATTATCAAGCTATGACAAAGACAGCTATGTAGCTAGCTAGCTAACACTGCACTAGTCAAATCGTTCCGTTGTAATGTATTAGTAATTACAGCGCTGCTAGTCGGTAGCGGTTGGCTAGCTAGCGGTGTTGACTAGCTAGCAGCTAGCAGGCAGCAGTGTTGACTACGTTAGGAGGACGAAAAAATAGCTGGCCTCGATAATTACTCTAAACTACACAATTATCTTTGATAGCTAAGAAAAAATTGTTCAGATCAAACAAACCAAACCGTTGTAATGTAAAGAAGTGTAATATTACCTGTGGAGCGAAGCGAAATGCGACTGCTCGCTCTGGACCGGAAGTATAGTGAAATTTACCAATAGTCAGAGGCATGCTCCAACACTGAGACATCATTTACAAGCGAAGCATGTGTTTAGTGTGTCCCCAGATCAGAGGCATTAGAGATGACCAGGAATGTTCTCTTGATAAGTGTGTGACTTATTTAAAACAATTTGTACTGCTAACCATTCAAAATGTAACAAGTACCTTTGAGTGTCAGGGAAAATATATGGAGTAAAAATTTCTTTAGGAACGTTTTGAAGTAAAAGTAGTCAAAAATACAAATAGTAAAAGTAAAGTACAGCTAGCCATAAAAAGTACTTAAGTAGTATTTTAAAGTATTTTTACTTAAGTACTTCACACCACCGCTGGTTATGTATCGTGTATGACAGGCCTAGGCAGGAAGGGAACACCCTCCATCTCGTGACCTTTGTGGGTACTAACATGGTTGCCATGGCAGCGAGTTGTGATGCTTTTGATAGCTCTGATTTGGCCTTGATACAAGGGCACACGCACGCACGCACGCATACACGCACGCACACACACACACACACACACACACAGGTGTGCTATAGTATTGTACGTGTGTTTGTGCAGGTTGGTTCATTCAGTAGGTGTGAACCCCCTGCTGGTACCTACTGTCAGGAGAACCAGCATGAAAGGAAAAAAGAGCAGGTTAGATTAAGAAATGTTCGGAATCAGAAGGCGTCCTTCTTGTCATTTCCCTTTCACTTTTCAAACCAAATCAAATTGTATTAGTCACATGTGCGGAATACAACAGGTGTAGACCTTACAGTGAAATGCTTACTTACAAGCCCATAACCAACAATGCAGTTGAAAAAATACGAATAAAAGGAACGTCATTTTCCTTTCCTTTCCTTGTCAACCTAGGGTTCAGGGTTCAAGGACAGGTGAAGTGATGTCACAAAGGAAATAGGAGAGAAACGTCATTGACGCTATCTAGCAGATAGCAGTGAAACACCACCAGACATCTCAGTATACTATATTGTGGATAGCTGTGGAGATAGAGACGTTTCAGACGGTTTTAAAGGCCCTGAGAACTTCGAAATGTGCCTACCTCGTGCATTGTATTGACGTTTATAAAGCAGTGTGTGTGTGTGTGTGTGTGTGTGTGTGTGCCTGTGTCTTTCTGTCAGCTGTCCTCCTCCTCTACCAAGTGTCCTCTCCTCTCCATCAAGCCCGAGGCAACAAGATGGCGGGAACCCATCAATGTACCCGCTATGGGTCACCTCCTGGGGATGTTTTGGGGGTCTATATTTTTTGCTGATGACACTAGGACCCACCAGATTCTTCTGCTGTCCCCTATCTCTGTCTTCATGTTTATGAACTGACCTTGAACCTTCTGTTATTCCCACAAACTAGCCACATACAGCATCTCTGTAGCTCATGTCAGCTGATCGCTTTGCTTCTCAACAGCGCACACTTGAATAGCCAATTTTCACCAGTTACTGTTTTCATCCAGGCCAATTCATGGCTGGTTATGTCTGATGCTCTAAGGGTGTGAAGGCCATGGTGAATTGAGGACCTGCCCCTCCCCCTCTGCCTCATCTACCTTCCACTGCCTCCCTCTACCTTCCACTGCCTCTCTCTACCCCCCTCTACCTGTCTCTACCTCCTTCTGCCCCCCTTCTGCCTCTCTCCACCTCCCTCTGCCTCTCTCTTCCTCCCTCTGCCTCTCTCTTCCTCCCTCTGCCTCTGCCTCTCTCTACCTCCCCCTGCCTCTTTCTACCTTCCACTGCCTCCCTCTGCCTCTCTCTACCTCCCTCTACCTTCCTCTACCTCCCTCTTCCTCCCTCTACCTCCCTCTACCTCCCTATTCTTCTCCCCTCCCTCTTCGTCCCTCTACCTCCCTCTACCACCCTCTTCTTCCCTCTAATTCCCTCTACCTCCCTCTACCTTCCTCTTCCTCGCTCTACCTTTCTCTTCCTCCCTCTACACCCTCTTCCTCACTCTACCCCCCTCTTCCTTCCTCTTCCTCCCTCTACCCCTCTCTTCCTCCCTCTACCAACCCTCCACCCCCCTCTGCCTCTCTCTACCTCCCTCTGCCATCCTCCACCTCTATCTCCATCTGCCTCCCTCTGCCTCTCTCTACCTCCCTATACCTTCCTCTTCCTCACTCTTCCTCCCTCTACACCCTCTTCCTCCCACTTCCTCCCCTACCCCCCTCTTCCTCCCTCTTCTTCCTCTAACCTCCCTCTACCACCCCCCTCTACCTCTCTCTAACCCCCCTCTTCCTCCCTCTACCCCCCTCTTCCTCCCTCTACCCCCCTCTTCCTTCCTCTACCTCCCTCTACCCCCTCTACCTCCCTCTAACCCCCTCCTCCTCCCTCTACCCCCTCTACCTCCCTCTTCCTCTTCTTCCCTCAGCTCCCCTAATTGCCGTAATGAGGGGATTACCTTACTCCTGGCCTGTGTGAAGGCCAGCTCCTCTCAGCACGAAACACATACACATCGCCACCGTCGCTAGATTGGAGGAGAAGCCCTCTCACTCTGACAGGACACCACTGATAAGCTAGATTGGAGGAGAAGCCCTCTCACTCTGACAGGACACCCCTGATAAGCTAGACTGGAGGAGAAGCCCTCACCACCCTGACAGGACACTACTGAAAAGCTAGACTGGAGGGGATTCCCTCACCACTCTCACAGGACACCACTGATAAGCTAGACTGGAGGGGATTCCCTCACCACTCTGACAGGACACTACTGATAAGCTAGACTGGAGGGGATTCCCTCACCACTCTCACAGGACACCACTGATAAGCTAGACTGGAGGGGATTCCCTCACCACTCTGACAGGACACTACTGATAAGCTAGACTGGAGGGGATTCCCTCACCACTCTGACAGGACACTACTGAAAAGCTAGACTGGAGGGGATTCCCTCACCACTCTGACAGGACACTACTGATAAGCTAGACTGGAGGGGATTCCCTCACCACTCTGACAGGACACCACTGATAAGCTAGACTGGAGGGGATTCCCTCACCACTCTGACAGGACACTACTGATATGCTAGACTGGAGGGGATTCCCTCACCACTCTGACAGGACACTACTGATATGCTAGACTGGAGGGGAAGCCCTCTCACTCTGACAGGACACCACTGATAAGCTAGACTGGAGGGGATTCCCTCACCACTCTGACAGGACACCACTGATAAGCTAGACTGGAGGGGAAGCCCTCTCACTCTGACAGGACACTACTGATATGCTAGACTGGAGGGGAAGCCCTCTCACTCTGACAGGACACCACTGATAAGCTAGACTGGAGGGGATTCCCTCACCACTCTGACAGGACACCACTGATAAGCTAGACTGGAGGGGATTCCCTCACCACTCTGACAGGACACTACTGATTAGCTAGACTGGAGGGGATTCCCTCACCACTCTGACAGGACACTACTGATTAGCTAGACTGGAGGGGATTCCCTCACCACTCTGACAGGACACCACTGATAAGCTAGACTGGAGGGGATTCCCTCACCACTCTGACAGGACACTACTGATTAGCTAGACTGGAGGGGAAGCCCTCTCACTCTGACAGGACACCACTGATAAGCTAGACTGGAGGGGATTCCCTCACCACTCTGACAGGACACTACTGATTAGCTAGACTGGAGGGGAAGCCCTCTCACTCTGACTCGAAGCAGCACTCTAGTTCTAAGTACCTGATTCCTTTTCTTCTCGCTCACTTTTGCTTTTTCCTCTGTTGTGCTCCCACCCATCTACTGGACATGGTGCCTGAGGAAGGTACGCAGCATCATCAAGGACCCCACACACCCCGGCCACGAGCTGTTCACTCCCTTAACCATCGAGCAAACGCTATCGGAGCATAATGTCTGATACCAACAAGCTCAGAGACAGTTTCTATCTACAAGCCATCAGACTGCTGAACACTGGAACTGGACTGACCACCTGCTCTGATTCTCCACACCTTAGAACACACACACACACACACACACACACACACACACACACACACACACACACACACACACACACACACACACACACACACACACACACACACACACACACACACACACACACACACACACACCACACACGTCTGGACCGCTACTATTGAACCTGTAGCGGCCTCTTATTACAGCTTGACAGTTGGATGGATGAGTGGTGTCCGTGTTTAAATCACCTTCTATCTCCTAAGCTGCTGGTGACACATACACAACATTGCTGGGAAATTGTCTGTTTCTCCCTGACCTCTCTCTCTCTCTCTCTCTCTCTCTGTCTCCTCTCTCTATCTCTCTCTCTCTCTCTCTCCCTCTCTGTCTCCTCTCTCTCCCCCCGCCACACTGTTGCTGTCTGTGGCTGTCCGCTCCCATTGGTTTTTTATTTATTTTTATTTCATCTTTATTTAACCAGGTAGGCTAGTTGAGAACAAGTTCTCATTTACAACTGCGACCTGGCCAAGATAAGGCATAGCAATTCGACACATACAACAACACAGAGTTACACATGGAATAAACAAAACATACAGTCAATAATACAGTACAAAAAAAGAAAACAAAAAGTCTATATACAGTGAGTGCAAATGAGGTAAGTTAAGGCAATAAATAGGCCATGGTGGCGAAGTAATTACAATATAGCAATTAAACACTGGAATGGTAGGATGTGCAGAAGATGAATGTGCAAGTAGAGATACTGGGGTGCAAAGGAGCAAGATAAATAAATACATACAGTATGGGGATGAGGTAGGTAGATAGATGGGCTGTTTACAGATGGACTATGTACAGGTGCAGGGATCTGACATGAGTCATCAGCTTCAGTGATTTTTGCAGTTTGTTCCAGTCATTGGCAGCAGAGAACTGGAAGGAAAGACGACCAAAGGAGGAATTGGCTTTGGGGGTGAGCAGTGAGATATACCTGCTGGAGCGCGTGCTACGAGTGGGTGCTGCTATGGTGACCAGTGAGCTGAGATAAGGCGGGGCTTTACCTAGCAGAGACTTGTAGATGACCTGGAGCCAGTGGGTTTGGCAACGAGTATGAAGCGAGGGCCAACCAACGAGAGCGTACAGGTCGCAGTGGTGGGTAGTGTATGGGGCTTTGGTGACAAAACGGATGGACTGCATCCAGTTTGTTAAGTAGAGTGTTGGAGGCTATTTTATAGATGACATCACCAAAGTCGAGGAATGGTAGGATGGTCAGTTTTACGAGGGTATGTTTGGCAGCATGAGTGAAGGATGCTTTGTTGCGATAAAGGAAGCCGATTCTAGATTTAATTTTGTATTGGAGATGCTTCATATGAGTCTGGAAGGTGAGTTTACAGTCTAACTAGACACCTAGGTATTTGTAGTTGTCCACGTATTCTAAGTCAGAGCCGTCCAGAGTAGTGATGCTGGACGGGCGGGCAGGTGCGGGCAGTGATCGATTGAATAGCATGCATTTAGTTTTACTTGCATTTAAGAGCAGTTGGAGGCCACGGAAGGAGAGTTGTATGGCATTGAAGCTCGTCTGGAGGTTAGTTAACACAGTGTCCAAAGACGGGCCAGAAGTATACAGAATGTTGTCGTCTGCGTTGAGGTGGATCAGAGAATCACCAGCAGCGAGAGCGACATTGATGTATACAGAGAAGAGAGTCGGCCTGAGAATTGAACCCTGTGGCACCCCCATAGGGTTGCTGTCTGTTGCTGTATGTTCCTGTCTGTTCCTGTCTGTAGCTGTCTGTTTCTGTCTGTTTCTTTCTGTTTCTGTCTGTTCCTGTGTGTTGCTGCGTGTTTCTGTGTGCTCCTGTCTTTTGCTGTCTGTTGCTGTCTGTTGCCGCCTGTTGCTGTGTGTTCCTGTCTGTTGCTGTCTGTCCCTGTTTGTTGCTGTCGGTTCCTGTCTGTTCCTGTCTGTTGCCGTCTGTTCCTGTCTGTTCCTGTATGTCGTTGTCTGTTCCTGTCTGTTGCTGTCTGTCCCTGTTTGTTGCTGTCGGTTCCTGTCTGTTGCCGTCTGTTCCTGTCTGTTGCCGTCTGTTCCTGTCTGTTCCTGTATGTCGTTGTCTGTTCTTGTCTGTTGCTGTCTGTCGCCGCCTGTTGCTGTGTGTTCCTGTCTGTTCCTGTCTGTCGCTGTCTGTTCTTGTCTGTTGCTGTCTGTCGCCGCCTGTTGCTGTGTGTTCCTGTCTGTTACTGTCTGTTCCTGTCTGTTACTGTACGTTGCTGTCTGTTCCTGGCTGTTCCTGTCTGTTGCTGTCTGTTACTGTCTGTTGCTGTGTGTTCCTGTCTGTTACTGTCTGTTGCTGTCTGTTACTGTCTGTTGCTGTCTGTTACTGTATGTTACTGTCTGTTCCTGTCTGTTGCTGTGTGTTCCTGTCTGTTACTGTCTGTTGCTGTCTGTTACTGTCTGTTGCTGTCTGTTCCTGTATGTTACTGTCTGTTCCTGTCTGTTACTGTCTGTTACTGTCTGTGGCTGTCTGTTACTGTCTGTTGCTGTCTGTTACTGTATGTTACTGTCTGTTCCTGTCTGTTGTTGTGTGCTCCTGTCTGTTACTGTCTGTTGCTGTCTGTTACTGTCTGTTGCTGTCTGTTCCTGTATGTTACTGTCTGTTCCTGTCTGTTACTGTATATTACTGTATATTGCTGTCTGTTCCCGGCTGTTCCTGTCTGTTGCTGTCTGTTGCTGTCTGTTACTGTCTGTTGCTGTCTGTTCCCATCTGTTACGGTCTGTTCCTGTCTGTTACTGTATGTTGCTGTCTGTTCCTGTCTGTTACTGTCTGTTGCTGTCTGTTACTGTCTGTTGCTGTGTGTTCCTGTCTGTTACTGTCTGTTACTGTCTGTTACTGTATGTTGCTGTTTGTTCCTGTCTGTTACTGTCTGTTCCTGTCTGTTACTGTATGTTGCCGTCTGTTGCTGTGTGTTCCTGTCTGTTGCTGTCTGTTCCTGGCTGTTCCTGTCTGTTGCTGTCTGTCGCCACCTGTTGCTGTGTGTTCCTGTCTGTTACTGTCTGTTCCTGTCTGTTACTGTCTGTTCCTGTCTGTTACTGTATATTGCTGCCTGTTCCCGGCGGTTCCTGTCAGTTGCTGTCAGTTGCTTTCTGTTACTGTCTGTTACTGTCTGTTGCTGTCTGTTCCTGTCTGTTACTGTCTGTTGCTGTCTGTTCCCGCCTGTTGCCGTCTGTTGCCGCCTGTTGCCGCCTGTCGCCGTCTGTCCCCGTCTGTTACGGTCTGTTGCTGTCTGTTGCTGTCTGTTGCTGTCTGTCGCTGTCTGTCCCTGTCTGTCCCTGCCTGTTCCTGTCTGTTCCTGTCTGTTCCCAGCTTTTCCTGTCTGTTGCTGTCTGTTGCTGTCTGGTGCTGTCTGTTGCTGTCTGTTCCTGTCGGTTACTGTCTGTTACTGTCTGTTCCTGTCGGCTACTGTCTGTTGCTGTGTGTTCCTGTCTGTTGCAGTCTGATCATTTGTTTTTCTTTTATTATAGTATTATAATTAGCATTTATTTTTCTGTTTGTTAAATTTAATGTGAGTTGTCTTAACACAAAGGCACGAGTTCTCACTACAAAATATCAGAACATGTTTTTCCGTCCATTCATTTTAACATGAGTTTTCTTAGCAGACACCCTGAGCTCTGTCTGGCCTTAAAAGGGCTGTATTGACAATTAGGGCTGACACTAGTTCTCTCTCACACCACAGGACAACACTATCTCTCTCCCACCACAGGTTAACACTATCTCTCTCCCACCACAGGTCAACACAATCTCTCTCACACCACAGGTTAAAACTATCTCTCATTACATTTAAAACACCAATAAACCATATCACTGTGTGACAAGTTGAAGTTAGCACTATAGTATACCTTTCCATTTTCCCTCCACTCGCTCTCTCTCTCTCTCTCTCTCGATCTCTCTCTCTCTCTCTCTCTCTCTCTCTCTCGCTGTTTCTCTCTCTCCTCTCTCTCGCTCTCTTCTCATCCATTTCAATCTCATCTCTCTCCTCTGCTCTCCATCTGCTCCTCTCTCTCTCTGTCC